>NW_024396680.1:0-35637 GCF_004115215.2 Ornithorhynchus anatinus | reverse complement strand
CACCCCAGAGACACTTGCTTGTCCCAACCAAGTGGACACTTTTCTTTCTGGGTCCCAGACTCATCACCAAGTCAAGAAAAACCAAAACCTTTGTAGCCCGTAGCATGCCCTGTCCCTCTAGGACAGGAGTATTGGAACCAAATCAGAGGCTGCGCCACAAACACTGTCAAAATACACATCAGTGTCCAACTTTCTACCTACCCCAGCACTTCCAACAGAATTTAACACATAGTAAGCATTTAAACAATACCATCATTGTACTCGAAAAGAGAATGGAACTAAAAAAGCAGTGAGGATACAAACCCAAGGTGGTGACATAAGCAAGAAAAACAGACAGTGCTGGAGAGATCAGAAAAGGGAGGAATATGACCAAAGTGCCCGTTCACCTCCGGAGAAGTACGAGTGGCACAGAGACCCCCCTCTCCAATTTGGCTGTGCCTTTATTTGCAACATTAGGAGAACTAGCCAGTCACAAAAGAACTCGGACAAGTGTGTTTTCTTCAATGACCAAGAGGCTCTTCAGGCAGGCCTTATCTGTTTGAGGTAAGAAGCGATCTCCGGTCTCCCGGAATTTGAGGATCTGGTATACATCCCATCTGAAATAATAAGGTTGGTATTTGTTAAGCGCTTACTATGTGCAGAGCACTGTTCTAAGCACTGGGGTAGATACAGGGTAATCAGGTTGTCCCACGTGAGGCTCACAGTTAATCCCCATTTTACAGATGAGGTAACTGAGGCACAGAGAAGTTAAGTGACTTGCCCACAGTCACACAGCTGACAAGTGGCAGAGCTGGGATTCGAACTCATGACCTCTGACTCCCAAGCCCGTGCTCTTTCCACTAAGCCACGCTGCTTCTCTGAAATGGGGAATGTCCTGAGACAAGAACAGAGTCGTTTAGACCAAGAGCTGCTATCCTCAGAATACGTTCCAAAACAATCACCACCACCATGGACAACTCATTGCTATCAAACACACTCCTCATACCACCCTCAGCCCTCTCCATAGCCCACATATCAATAATGCAGTTGATACTGACTATCCAACCCTGGCCGTTTCCCCCTGTTCCCCCATCACAGGCGCACGGGCACACACCCACACAACTCCAGCTTTTTATACCACTTCCTGGATAAATTGGTACTCAGTTGACCAAACACTAGATTACCAACCCAAATCATTGACATGAATACACACACACACCCCCAACACAATCATATTTTTATGGAGTACATACTTTGTGCTGATCACTGGTGAGAGGGGCAGCATGGCAAAGTGGTTGGACCACTGGCCTGGGAGCCAGAGGTCATGCCACTTGTCTGCTGCAAGGCCTTGGGCAAGTCACTTGACTGGGCCTCATTTCATTCATCTGTAAAATGGGGATTGAGAATGTGAGCCCCATGAGGGAAAGAAACTGGGTTCAACCCCATTTATTTGTACCCATTCCAGTGCTTAGTATAGGGCCTGGTACATAATAAGCCCTTACCACAATTAATACTCCTAAGCACTTGTGGGAATATACTGTAACACCCAACTGCAGCCCCCTCCCCCACCTTTAAGGTGTCACCATCACCGTTTCAGTCAATTACCCTAGATTTTGGTCTCCCCTCCCCACCACTCATCTTCAAATCCTTGAGCCCAGCCAATTCCTCCAACCCCCTCAAACACCATAATCAATAAAGTCTCCAAGTAACCCCACTTTAAGCACCCAAGCCATTTCTTTCTGAGTCATCCATATAAAACCAACACCCCTCCACCCCCCAAGCCACCCCATCACCACTCTAGTCAACCATTAACCCAGCCTTAAATTGCCCCCCTAAAGCATCAACCCAAATCCTTCTTGAACCACCAAGAAACCAACCCATCTCCCCCACACCATCAGCACTGACAATTCAATAGGCATCAAACTATCAGAACTAAAGATAAGATAAACAAGGGGGCATCACAGGCCCTGTTTACCACACCTCCAGAGAAGCATTACTTCCATCTCCTCCTCACAGCTCATAGGAAGTAGTGCCCACGGACCCTACATAGGGTAGGGAGAAGTTCAGAAGCCTCTGGGCTTTAAATGGGCAGTGCTTCTTGCCTCATTGAACGGCACCTAATGGACAGACTGCATTTCTGAGGGTGGGACTATAGAATTAGGGGGAAAAAAAGGCAGAAGGTTATTAAGGAGAAGGATTTGCAGCTGCCCATTGTTAAAAGGATCTGGAAAAACATCCTTAATTATAGACCCCTGCAACTCATTCACAGACTCCTTGAGGAGTGGGTCTGATTCTGATCTAGTTCTTTCCCAGCACTTACTGTAGGGCTTAGCACCCAGAAGGATATTCAATAAAATAAGAATTGAGCAGCATGACATGGTGGATAGAACATGGGCCTAGGGGACCAGGGACTGTCTCCAATCCACTTTGCTTGTATCCACTCCAGGACTTAGTACAGTGCCTGGCAGATGGTAAGCACGTTAAGACCACAATTATTATTAGTACTAAGCACTTGGTATAAACACCCAACTGCAGCCCCCCACCCTCAAGGGGTCACTACCACTATTTCAATTATTCCAGACTTGGGTTTTACCTCTGCCCCTCTCAACTTCAAACCCTTGAGCCCAGCCCATTTCTCAACCCCTTCAGTCACCATAATCAGTAAAGTCACCAAGTCACAACTAAACAGAAAATAAGCTAATCAAGGGGGCAACCACAGACCCTGCACACCACTCCCCCAGAGGTGAATACTCCATCTCCTCTCCACAGCCTACAGGAAGTAGCACCCATGGGAGAGCCAGAAACCTCTAGGGTTTTAAAGGGGCAGTGCCATTTGCCCCATTGAAGAACACATAGGCGAGACACTGGGTTTCTGGGGGTGGGGCTGAAGGATCAGGGAAGAAAAAGGCAGAAGGTCATGAAGGAGAAGAATTCTCCACTGCCCCGTCAGCACTACAACAGTGCTTGGCACATAGTAAGCACTTAATACCATAATTATTTGTATTAAAAGGATCTGGAAAAACATTCTCATAGACACCTGAAACCCATTCACATACTCCTTGAGAATCACATCTAATTCTCATCCAGTGTTTTCCTAGCACTGAGTATAGTGCTTTGCACCAAAGAGGATATTCACTCAGTAAAAGTTGGACACCATGATGTAGTGAATAGAGTACCGGCCTGGGAGTCAGAAGGTCATGGATTCTAATTGCTGATCCACCACTTGGCTGCTGTTTGACCTTGGGAAAATCACTTCACTTCTCTGGGCCTCAGTTACATCATCTATAAAATGGGAATTGAAACTGTGAGCCCCACCTGGGACAGGGACTGTATCCAACCCAATTTGCTTGGATCCACTCCAGGGCTTAATACAGTGCCTGGCACATCATAAGCACTTAACAAATACCACAATTATTAATATTACTAAGCACTTGGGTGAGTACAAAGTAACTCCAAACTGCCAAGGTATCACTACCACTCTTTCAGTCAATTATCCCAGATTTAGGGTCTCTCCTCTGCAGGCCTCAACTTCAAACCCTTGACCACACCCCCCACTCCTCAACCCCTTCAGTCACCAAGTCACAACTAAAGAGAAAATAAGCTAATCAAGAGAGAATCCACAGACCCTGCTCACCACAGCCCCAAAGAAACAGACTCCATCTCTTCTCCACAACCTACAATAAGGAACATGCATGAACCCTACATAAAGAGAAAGAAAACCCAAACTAAAAGGATCTGGGGTTTTAAAAGGCCAGTGCCACTTGTCCCCATTGAAAGGCACCTATTGGAGAGATTGGGTTTCTGGGGATGGGGCTGTAGGAGCAGCAAAGGAAGAGGCAGAAGGCTATTAAGGAGAAGGGGTTTTGCAGCTTCCCAACGTTAAAAAGATCTGGAAGAACATCCTTAATTACAGACACCTGCAACTCATTTATTTACTCCTTGAGGATAGGGTCTAATTCTCATCCACTGTTTTCTCAGCAATAAGGGCAGTGCTTTGCACCCAGGAGGATATTCAATAAATAAAAATTGAGGAACACAACACTGTGGATAGAGCACGGGAGTCAGAAGCTTATGAATTCTAATCCATGCTCCACCACTTGTCTGCTGTTTGACCTTGGGAAAGTCACTTCACTTCTCTGGGTCTCAGTTACCCCTTCTTTAAAAGGGGGTTTGGGACTGTCAGTCCCACATGGGACAGGGATTGGATCAAACCCAATTTGATTGTATCCACCCCAGCGCTTAGTAGAGTGCCTGTCAGTATTAAGACCACATGAATCAATCAATGAATGAACTCAAGCTCTTCCCTGAGGTTCCCCTCTTCCCTCCCTCCCTCCAGTCCCTGCTTTTCTCTCCACTCTGTCTCTCCTTTTTGTTTTTTGTTTCCTTTTTAATGGTATTTGTTGAGTGCTTTCTATGTGCCTCGGTGACTTGCAGGCCCAGGCCCTTTCCACTAGGCCACACTGTTTCTCTCCTTCCTGCTTCTGTCCCGTTCAGCTTCCAGGGAAGGACTGTTGGTATAAGAAGTAGGTAGAAGAAGTCAACTTTGGGAGTGAGAGGACCCACATTCTGCCCAGTTTGAGGGGCTCTCTGACAGCTAAGGAATTTAAACTGAATGGGCCAAGAGTTTACAGAGTCGATGAATCTAAGGTGGAATTCAATTTCAGAGGTGAGTCTTTCACTTCCACACAGCCAAGGGCATCAATCACTCAATCATATTTATTGAGTGCTTACTGTGTGCAGAGCACTGTACTAAATGCTTGGGAGAGGATAATGTAACATTATTAACAGACATGTTCCCTGCCCACAGAGAGCTTACATTCTTGAGGGGGAGACACATATTAACATAAATAAATAAATAACAGATATGGACATTAGTGCTATGGGGTTGGGAGGGAGGATGAATAAACAGAGCAAGTCAGAGTGAGGCAGAAGGAAGTGGAGCAAAGTTCTTGTCTGTCCGTCTCCCCCGATTAGACTGTAAGTCCGTCAAACGGCAGGGACTGTCTCTATCTGTTGCCGACTTGTTCATTCCAAGTGCTTAGTACAGTGCTCTACACATAGTAAGCGCTCAATAAATACTATTGAATGAATGAATTAACTTAGGGAAGGCCTCTTGGAGGAGTTGTGCCTTTAATAAGGCTTTGAATCAGGGAAGAGTAACTGCTTGTCGATATGAAGTGGGAGGGCATTCCAGGCCAGAAGCAGTATGGGGGCAAGAGGTCGTTGGCAAGATAGATGAGATCGAGGTACATTGGGTACAGAGGAGCAAAGGGTGCAGGTTGGGTTGTAGTAGGAAAGTAGAGAGGTGAGGTAGGAGGTGACGAGAGGATTCAGTGATTTGAAACCAACGGTGAGGAGTTTTTGTTGGATGCGGAGGTGGATGGAAATCCACTGGAGGTTCTAAGGAGCTGGGTGACATGTCCTGAATGGTTTTGTAGAAAAATGATCAGGGCAGCAGACTGAAATATGGACTGGGATTGGGGAGAGACAGGAGGCAGGGAGGTCAGCAAGGAGGCTGATGCTGCAATCAAGATGGAATAGGATGAGTGCTTGGATTAATATGGTAGCAGAGATGATGCAGAGTGGAGGGCAGATAGGGGAAAAAGGGCTTCCTTCAGTCTTTCAAGACTGTAAGCTCAATAGGGGCAGGGAATGTGTCTGTTAATTCTGTTACATTGTCCTCTTCCAAGTGCTTAGTACAGTGCTCTGCACAGAGTAAGCGCTCCATAAACACCACTGATTGATTTCAAGCCCCTAAACAATTTCATCCAGTCCAAAGTATTCCCTGACAAGAGGTTGCAGAAACATACACCATACCAGTAGTTTCTTGTTTGGGGAGGTGGTGGCCTCTGAATAATAATAATTATTAAACACTTACTGTGTATCAGGCACTGTAATAAGCACTGAGGTATATATGAGCAAATTGTGTTGGGCAAAGTCCCTATCCCACGTGGGGCTCACAGTCTTCATCCCCATTTTACAGATGAGAGAACTGAGACCCAGAAAAATGAAGTGATTTGCTCACGATCACACAGCAGACAAGTGGCAAAGCCGAGATAAGAACTTAAATTCATTCTAATTACCAGGTCCGGGCTCTAGCCACTAGGCCACGCAGCTTCTCATCACCTCATTGCCTCCTGGATCCACTCTTGCTCACAGCCCTAATGAAGGTCCCAGGGTTGGCAAAGACACTTGGAAGATTAACTTTTTTGAACCTCACAATGTAGATCTTTTTCTTTCCACACATTCTTCAGGTTGCCATTATTTTATCCAAATTCACCCTTCATCTGTGCTTCTCGTTTTAGGGAGGTGGAATTTAGGGGAAAAGGGGGAATTTTATGGCTCTTTTAAGGCACATCTCCTCCAAGAGGCCTTCACTGACTAAGCCCTCATGGCCTCTTCTCCCACTCCCATCTGCATCGCCCTGACTTGCTTCCTTTAATGATAATAATAATAATAATAATAATGTTGGTATTTGTTAAGTGCTTACTATGTGCAGAGCACTGTTCTAAGCGCTGGGGTAGACACAGGGGAATCAGGTTGTCCCACGTGGGGCTCACAGTCTTAATCCCCATTTTACAGATGAGGTAACTGAGGCACAGAGAAGTGAAGTGACATGCCCACAGTCACACAGCTGACAAGTGGCAGAGCCGGGATTCGAACCCATGACCTCTGTCTCCAGAGCCCATGCTCTTTCCACTGAGCCATGCCACTTTACTCACCCCCTACTTCAGCCCCACAGCACTTTTGTCCGTATCTGTAATTTATTTATTTATATTAATATTGGTCTCCGCCTCTAGACTGTAAGCTCAGTGAGGGAAGGGAATGTGTCAACCAATTCTATTGGATTGTACTCTTCCAAGTGGTTAGTACAGTGCTCTGCATGCAGTAGGCACTAAATAAATACCACTGTTGGATTGATTGGCTTTAGATAGAAAGCCCGGGGCCTGGACAAAGTTCCATGATGCTTTCTCATGCTGCCAACCAACAGCCCAGTGGTGGGGAACAGATTCCGGAGCCCCAAGTGGGACAGAAACTTTGAGGTGATCGTCTTCAATCAATTGATCCATCGTACTTACTGAGTGCTTACTGTGTGCAGAAACCTCTACTAAGTGCTTGGGAGAGAACAATAATGCAGAGTTGGTAGACATATTTCAATCAGTAGTATTTATTGAGTGTTTACAGTGAGTGGAGCACTGTACTAAGCACTTGGGAGAGGACAATACAACGGAGTTGCTAGATAGGTTCCCTGGCCACAAAGAATTTACAGTTTAGAGGGGGAGACAGACATTAATATAAATTAATAAATTACAGATTAGTGCATAAGTGTTGTGAGACTGAGGGAGGAGTGAATAAAAGGTGGGAATCCAAGTGCGAGGCAGCAGAAAATCTTCTATCTTCTCCAGCCGTTGGTGTAGTTTTTAGGCACAAAGAAAGTGCTTAATTATTGCCATCATTATTGTACACACTTTGCTTCTGCTGCAAGCACATGGGACAACTGTGGGGAATGGGAACACACACACACACACCACACCCCAACCCCTTCCATGAAGCACTTATTTACTTATCTTTAAATTCCACTTCTTTCTTCTGCTTACAAGGTATCTTAAGTGTCTATTTTTACAACTCGATTGTGAGCTGCATGTGAGCAGTGATTGTGTCTGCTAATTTCAATGTGCTCTTTCAATCAATCAATGGTATTTATCAAGCACTTCCTATGTGCAGAGCATGCTACTAAGCATTTAGGAGAAGACAATACAACAGAATTAGCAAACACATTCCCTCCCAAGCAGTTGGTACTGTGTTGGGTAAGTTCTACTCTAGAACTCTGTTCTATTATAGTCTCTCAAGCACTTAGTACAGAGTTGTTCACCTGGTAAGCACAACGTAAGTACCATTGACTGATAGACTGATTAGTGACAGGTCAGCTGGGCCTGACATCCCAATGATTAATTACCAGTTTGGAAATTTCTGGATTGGTTTCAGTTTAGTTTCAAGAGCAGTTAGGTCTTTCAGCTGGCTCCTTGATATTTCCAAACCTTCCCAGCTGAACAAAAGCTACTTTCTGGGGAATGAGTTACATCCCTTATAGAGATAGCAACTTAACCACAAATTGCAGATCTTAAGGCCCATAACAGGTACAAGATATATGGGGAATGTAGGGTGGTCCCTAATAATATGAGGATTTTAGATGAAGCCTACACTAGCAAAGTCTACACACTGAAGGGCAGAAAAAAACTCCTTACCTTTAAAGTCCAGGTAATTTAATTTTTTGGCCTCAATTAGTGGAATTGTTTGCCGGTTCAGGTCCTTCTCCCCCTTGACATTGAAAGAAGATTGAGATTCTCTGAAATCTGGGTGGAAACAGCCCTCTTCCCATCATTCAGTCATATTTATTGAGTGCTTACTGTGTGCAGAGCACTGTATTAAGCGCTTGATTCCCCCATCATCCCTCTCTCTTTGGGGAGTGGGAGGCGGTGGGGGAAGGGAAATGTAACCTTGTCTCTCATAACAAGAAACAGTGTGGACTAGGGGACAGAGTCTGGGCCTGGGAATCAGAAGAACCTGGGTTTCAATTCCAGCTGGTGGGAGTCAATGCTGGGGGTGAAACGTAACCTTGTCTCTGATAAAGAGAAGCAACTTGACCTACTGGACAGAGCTCAGGTCTGGGAATCAGAAGGACCTGGGTGCTAATCCCAGATCTGCCAACTGCTTGCTGTGTGACCTTGAGCAAGTCACTTAAATGGGCTTCTGTTTCCTCAACTGGAAAATGGAAACTCTTTTATTAATAATAATAATAATGTTGGTAGTTGAGTGCTTACTATGTGCAGAACACTGGTCTAAGCACTTGGGTGGATACAGGGTAATCAGGTTGTCCCACATGAGGCTCACAGTGAATCCCCATTTTATAGATGAGGTAACTGAGGCACAGAGAAGTTAAGTGACTTGCCCACAGTCACAGAGCTGACCCTCAAACCAAAACTATGAGCCCCATTCATTCATTCAATAGTATTTATTGAGTGCTTACTATGTGCAGAGCACTGTACTAAGTGCTTGGAATGTACAATTTGGTAACAAATAGAGACAATCCCTGTCTAATGATGGGCTCACAGTCTATTCGGGGGAGACAGACAGCAAAGCAAGACGGAACAAAACAAAAACAAGACAACATTATCATGATAAATAGAATCAAGGGGCTGTACACCTCATTAACAGAATAAATAGGGTAATAAATCATATATACAAATGAGGACAGTGCTGAGGGGAGGGGAAGGGGGGAGGGGGAGGAGCAGAGGGTGGGGTGGAGGGGGGGCAGAGGGGAAGGGGGCTCAGCTGAGGGGAGGTGAAGGTAGGAGGTAGGCCAGGGGTCGACGGTGGGATAGGCATGAACGGGGGACCGTGAGGAGGTGAACAGCAGAGGAACAGAGTATATGGGGTGGGCAGGAGAAAGAGAGAAGGGAGGTGAGGTAGCAGGGGGCAAGGTGATGGAGACCTTTGAAGCCAAGATCCTACATCAGCCTCCTCCCAGACCTCCCTGCCTCCTATCTCTTCCCACTCTAGGGCATTCTTCACGATGCTGCATGGATCTTTTACCTAAAAAACGTTCAATCCATGTCTCCCCACCCCTCAAGAAACTCCAAATGCTGCCCATGAACTCCACATCAAACAGAAACTCCTTACCATCAGCTTTAAAGAAGTCAATCCACTCGCTCCCTCCTACCTCCCACCTCCCTTCACTGATCTCCTACTCCAGCCCAGCCCACATACACTGCTCCTCTAGCACCAGCTTACTCACTGGGCCCCGATCTCATCTATCTCACTGCTGACCCCTTCCCACATCCTTCCCCTACCCTGAAACTACCCCCCTCACCCCCCCCCCCCCAATACACACCAAACCACCACTCTCTCCACCTTCAAAGCATTATTAAGGTCACATCTCTTCCAAGAGGCCTTCCCCAGTTAAGCCCTCTTTTCTCTAGCTCAATCTCCCTTCTACATCATCTATTCCCTTTAAGGAATAGACTTTTGGGATTTGATATTCACCCCACCCTCAACTCCACAGCACTTATGTACAAATCTTTAAATTTTATATGATAAATTTCTCATTGACTTATATTAATGTCTGTCTCCCCCTCTAGCCTGTAAGCTTGTTACGTCCCCTGATTCTGTTACACAACACATAACATGTAATGATGTAACGTGTAATTCTGCTATGTGTACTACACATAGTGAAGGCTTAATAAATGCCACTGATTGATTGATTGATGTGGCAGAGCCAGAATTAGAACCCAGGTCCTCTGACGCTCAGGCCTGCTCTTTCTACTAGGCCATGCTTCTTCCTTTCCTCTCCCACTTCCCGCTTTTTCCTTGATGATACTCAAGATAGTAAGCTCATTGTGGTCAGGGAATGTGCGTCTTTACTGTTATATTGTATGCTCCAAAGTGCTTAGTACAGTAAGCACATAGTAAGCACTCAGAAAATTAGACGGATTGACTGACTGTCATCTTCAACCTTCTCCTGCTCTTTGCCCTTCTTCCCTTCCCCCTTCTTTTTCCTCCCTCTCCCCTTTTTGTTTTCCCTTCTTTGCTCCCAACTCAACTCTTAGTCTTGTGCCCAACCTCCCACTCCCTCAGCATTCTCTCTCTCTCAGGGCCCCAGATGGCCAATTAGTGAATTAGAGTTGGGGGAGGCCCAACGACCCCCCTCCCCTCAGCCCTTGGGTGAAGACTAAGCTCTCCCAATTCTGAAGTGCACACTTTTAATGACACAATTGAGATGAGCAACTCCTGGAGATTTTGACTGACCAGCACGGGCGTCCCATGCATCTACTGGACACATAGCTGTCGGACCTTCGAGTGGCTAACATTGCTGTTGGACATTTAAGCGGCTAACTAAACTAATGACCAAGATTGGCGCTGCAGATAGTCACGTTCCTGGGGGTCAGTCGGCCATTAACTTCGCCACTTTTCCTTTTCCTCCTTAATTTTACCTTGAAATGCAGTATGCAGAAGTAAAGAGCAGGGACTCAATTCCAAGCATTTTGAATTTTCTGAAATTATTTTACAAGTAAGAGGGCATTCAGGATAACTCATTGTCCTAGCAAGTGTTGTTTTTATTTCTACTTGGATGCATGCTAGCTTCAGAATAGAAGTGCTTCTATTATCAATATCAATCAATGATGGGTATTGAGCACTTAATGTGTGCACTTAATAATAATAACTGTGGTATTTGTTAAGCAATTACTGTGTGCCAGGCATCTGTACTAAGTGCTGGGGTGGATAGGCTCAGTGGAAAGAGCCTGGGCTTGGGAGTCAGAGGTCATGAGTTCTAATCCTGGCTCTGCCACTTGTCAGCTGTGTGACTTTGGGCAAGTCACTTAACTTCTCTGTACCTAAGTTCCCTCATCTGTAAAATGGGGATTAATACTGTGAGCCCCACGTGGGACAACCTGATGACCTTGTATCCCCCAGCGCTTAGAACAGTGCTTTGCACATAGTAAGCGCTTAACAAATATCATCATTATAATTACAAGCCAAAAGGGCAAAGAGGGGGAGAAGGATAGAGTCAGTCAGTCAATCAGTCATATTTGTTGAGTGTTTACTGAGTGCAGAGCACTGTACTCAGTGTTTGGGAGAGTACACTATAACAGTAAACGATCCCTGTTCCACGTGGGTCTCACAGGCTCAAGCCCCATTTTACAGTTGAGGGAACTGAGGCCCAGAGAAGTGAAGTGACTGGGCCAAGTTCACACAGCAGGCAAATGGTGGAGATGCCATTAGAACCCGTAACCTGCTGACTCCCAGGCTCGTGCTCTAATCATTATGCACTTGGGAGAGTATTGTACAGCAGAGTTGGTAGACATGTTCCCTGCCTATGATGAGTTTACAGCCTAGAGGAAGAGCTTATTATTAGTATAAGTATATTCCATTTGTTGTAGGACTTTACCAAGTCCTGTACTTGCACTCTAGCCTGTAAACTTGTTAGGGGAAGGGAACATGTCTACCAAATCTGCTGTGCAGTACTCTCCCAAGCACTTAGTAGAGTGCTCTGCACACAGTAAGCGCTCAATAAATACCATGGTTTGATTGACTGCACTTAAACCTGAGTCTAACCTGAAAATCTACAGAATGAAAGCCAAAGGACGCCTCTGGCTTCCCGTGAATGAGAAAAGTGTCGCAGTGTTTAGCAATGCATTCAGGTGCTGGCTCCTCAACAATCCTAATGCTACTACATTAAGGTCTCGAGAATTATTCCAGACTCAGAGTCTCTCATGGGGCTCGTGATATTTGCCCTTCCCTCAGCCCCACAGCACTTACATTCATTCATTCAGATTTACTGAATTCAGATTTACTAGGTGCAGAGCACTCTGCTAAGCACTTGGGAGAGTACAATATAAGAAAAGGCAGACATTTCCTGCCCACAGTGAACAGCTTACAGTCTGGAGCACTGCTGCACATATTTATCAATTAACTGTATTTTTAATGGTACGTTTGTTAAGCCTTTCTATGTGCCAGGCACAGCATTAATGTTGGGGCGGATGCAAGATAATTGGGTTGGAAACAGTCTCTGTTCCAAATAAGGCTCACAGTCTTAATCCCCACTTTACAGATGAGGGAACTGAGGTCCAGAAGTCAAATGACGTGCCCAAGACCTCACAGCACACAAGCGGTGGAGCTGGGATTAGAACCCAGGTCCACCTTACTCCCAGGCCTAGGCTCTATCCAGTAAGCCACTCTCTTTAGTGCACATAAGCATGCTGAAACGGACCTAAATTCCATGGGGTTGATGGTGGGGCGAATATCGACAGCCTAAAGGTCACCGATCCTAGTGCAGAGACAATGCAGAAGGGAGAGGGAACCAGAGAAGAATCGGGGCTTAATCAGGGAAGACATAATCATGATTTAGCCCCCACCCGTCTCAGTGAAACTGAGGTGAAAGGAGAGATGTTGAGGGGTGTAGCGGGGCAGCTAGGGGACCACTCACTAAATATTTACACTTACCTTCCTCCTGCCCAATTTCCTTTAGATGTGGAACATCAAATACTCAGGGAGAAAAACTCAAGCAAACTCTCACCTCTCGGCCTGGTGTGCCTTCATCGCTCTGCTCGACGAGCGAAGACGTCCGGCTCCTGGTCTGTGACAGGGTGGATGGACTCGGAGAGACCTGCGTGACACAAGCCGTGACCACATCAGTAAGGCTTTGGTTTCCTGGTCCTGATTCCTTGGGCAAGAGCAGCATGGTGAGGTGGATAGAGTCCGGGCCTAGGAGTTGGAAGGTCATGGGTTCTAACCCTGGCTCTGCCGCTTGTCTGCTGTGTGATCCTGGGCAAGTTGCTTCACTTCTCTGGGCCTCAGTTCCCTCATCTGGAAAATGGGGGCTAAGACCGTGAGCCTGATGTGGGACAGGGACTGTGTCCAACCTGACTTGCTTGTATCCACCCCAGGGCTTAGTACAGGGCCCGGCATATACTAATTACTTAACAAATACCACAGTTATCATTATTATCATTATTGTTATTATTATTATTATTCTCAAGGAGGGCCTCTCACCTGGATCTAAATAGCATTTCCCCTCCTCCTCTGACCCGGATGGCTAGCCTTAGGGCCCCAGATCTGACCTCTACCAGTCCTGATGTTCCAGGCCCCAAATCAATCGATCCCTCAGTCAGTTGGTGGTGTTTATTGAGCACTTACTGTGTGCAGAGCACAGTATAAAGCGCTTGAGAGAGAATAATACAACAGAGTTGGTAGACACGTTCCCTGCCCCAACGAGCTTCTGGTCTAGAGGATCCTAACATTAGCCTTGCTTGTCCCTCCTCACCCCATCCTGAAGGACTTGGGTTTGGAGTTTAGCTAGGGGCAGGACCAACAATCTCTGGGCCCAGTAGGTGCCTGAAGGCTCCCAGGTGTCGTTAACTTCCTCTGTACGTTTCAGCCAGCCCCAGGCCAAAGAGGGCCTGGGCAGGAGGGTGGCACGGAGGAACTCAAGGAAAGTGTGTTTCTAGTCCAGGCCCATAGAGAGTGAGAGAGAGAGAGAGACAGAGACAGAGACAGAGACAGAGAAAAGAGAGAGGAGATGAGAGAGAGGAGAGACAGAAGAGAGAGAGGAGAGAGAAAAGAGAGAAGAGAGATAGAGAAGAGAGAGAGAATGAGAGAAACGAGAGGGAGAAAAGAGACAGTCAAAAGAGACAGAGACACAGACAGGCAGTACCCAATGACTCCTCTGCCTCCCGCCTTCTATCACTCCTTGATTTTGCCAACCTCCTGCTCCACCCCACCTCATCCACTTACCAACTTGGTCCCACACTCTATCTCATCATCTCTAACCACTGCACAGTCTCCACTCTCACCAACTTTGAAACCCCTCTCTCTGACCACAGCCTTCTCACTTGCCTCCTCTCTCACACCCCTCCTCCCCGTATATCTGTATTACTCCCCGACGGAGACTTCCACTTCCTCGACCCCATCCATCTCTCTTAGAGCATCACATCCCACCCAGCCTCCCTACCCACTTTAGCCCCTCTTGATGACCAAATAGACGTTCTCAACTCCACTCTCTCTACCCAAGTCAACTCACTCCCTCCCCTAACCCTTCTTCGCTCTCACACCATTAACCCACAGCCCTGGATCACCTCCACTGTCCACCTCCTTTGCTCTTACGCTCGAGCCGCTGAACTCTGCTAGTGGAAATCTAAACACCAGGCCAAACTTGTCCACTTTTAGTTTATCCTTGCTTGCCCTCTCCTCTGCCCGGAAAAACTATTTCTCTTCCCTTATTGATACCCTTGCCCTTCACCTTCTTAAGCTGTTCCAGACATTCAATTCCCCCCTCAGGCCCCCTGTTTTTCCCTCTCCCCCATCCCTCACCCCAACTATCTGGCCACCTACTTCCTTAGGAAAATTAACACCTTCGGGTCTGAGCTCCCCAAATTCATTCATTCATTCATTCAATAGTATTTATTGAGTGCTTACTATGTGCAGAGCACTGTACTAAGCGCTTGGGATGAACAAGTCGGCAACAGATAGAGACAGTCCCTGCCGTTTGACGGGCTTACAGTCTAATCGGGGGAGATGGACAGACAAGAACAATGGCAATAAATACAGTCAAGGGGAAGAACATCTCGTAAAAACAATGGCAACTAAATAGAATCAAGGCGATGTACAATTCATTAACAAAATAAATAGGGTAATGAAAATATATACAGTTGAGCGGACGGGTCACCCCTCTCCCTTCTCCATCCCCCCCCTCCTCTCGACACCCTCTTCTACCTTTCCATCCTTCCCAGCAGTGTCTTCAGAGGAGATCTCCTCCCTCCTCTCAAATGCCACCCCCTCCACCTGCGCTTCAGACCCCATTCCCTCCCCCCTTATAAAAGCTCTCACCCCTTCCCTCCTCCCCTCCTTAACTTCCATCTTCACATGTTCACTTCACACTTCCCCTCTGACTTCAAACATGCCCACGTCTCATCCATCCTAAAAAAACCCTCCCTTGACCCAACAGCCCCCTCCAGTTATCACCCCATCTCCTTCCTACCTTTCCTTTCCAAACTCCTGGAGTGAGTCATCTACACTCTACTGGATCCTCTATCTGGATCCTCCTCAACGGCTCAGCTGCCTTTGACACTGCTGACCATCCCCTTCTCCTCAACACGCTATCCAACCTTGGCTTCACTGACTCTTTCATTCATTCATTCAATAGTATTTATTGAGAGCTTACTATGTGCAGAGCACTGTACTAAGCGCTTGGAATGTATAATTCGGCAACAGATAGAGACAATCCCTGCCAAGTGACGGGCTCACAGTTTAATTGGGGGAGACAGACGGCAGAGCAAAACAGAACAAAACAAAAACAAGACAACATTATCATGATAAATAGAATCAAGGGGATGTACACCTCATTAACAAAATAAACAGGGTAATAAAAATATAGACAAATGAGCACAGTGCTGAGGGGAGGGGGAAGGGGAGGAGCTGAGGGAAAGGGGGCTTAGCTGAGGGGAGATGGTGGGGAGGAAGGGGGAGGAGCAGAGGGCAGAGGGGGAGCAGAGGGAGCAGAGGGAAAAGGGGGTAGCTCAGTCTAGGAAGGCCTTTTGGAGGAGGTGAGCTCTCAGTAGGGCTTTGAAGAGCAGAAGAGAGTTAGTTTGGTGGACGTGAGGAGGGAAGACATTCCAGGACAGCTGTAGGACGCGGGCCAGAGGTTGACGGTGGGATAGGCATGAACAGGGGACAGTGAGGAGGTGAGCAGCAGAGGAGCAGAGTGTACGGGGTGGGGAGTAGAAAGAGATAAGGGAGGTGAGGTAGGACGGAGCAAGGTGATGGAGAGTCTTGAAGCCAAGAGTGAGGAGTTTTTATTTCATGCAGAGGTTGCTAGGCAACCGCTGGAGGTTTTTAAGGAGGGGCGTGACATGCCCAGATCTTTTCTGGAGGAAGATGATCCGGGCAGCAGAATGAAGAATAGACTGGAGTAGGGAAACACAGGAGAAAGGGAGATCAGAGAGAAGGCTGACACAATAATTCAGCAGGGATATTATGAGAGCTTGTATCAGCGTGATAGCTGTTTGAACGGAGAGGAGGGCATTCCAGGCCAAAGGAAGGACGTGGACCAGGGGTCGATGGCAGGACAGGCAAGAATGAGGCACAGTGAGAAGGTTAGTTAGCACCAGAGGAGCAGAGTGCATGGATTAGGATGTAGAAGGAGAGAAAGGAGGTGAGGTCAGAT
Organism: Ornithorhynchus anatinus; assembly: GCF_004115215.2. NCBI lineage: Eukaryota > Metazoa > Chordata > Mammalia > Monotremata > Ornithorhynchidae > Ornithorhynchus > Ornithorhynchus anatinus. The sequence continues at coordinate 18,938 of NW_024396680.1, read as the reverse complement.
GATGGAGAGCTTTGAAGCCAATAGTGAGGAGTTTTTCCTTGATATGGAGGTTGATAGGCAACCACTAGGGATTCGTTTCCGGGCAGCAGAGTGAAGTATAGACTGAAGTGGGGAGAGACAGGAGGTTGGGAGATGAGCAAGGATGCTGATGCAGTAATCCAGTCGGGATATGATGAGCGATTGTACTAACATGGTAGCGGGTTGAATGAAGAGGGAAGGGTGGATCTCGGTGATGTTGTGAAGGTGAGAACGGCAGGTGTTGGTGACGGATTGGATGTGTGAGGTGAATGAGAGAGCGGAGTCAAAGATGACCCCAAGGTTGCGGGCTTGGTAGACTGGAAGGATGGTAGTGCTGTCCACAGTAACAGGAAAGTCAGGGAAGATAAGGAGCTCAGTCTTGGACATGTTGAGTTTTAAGTGGCAGGAAGAATCCAGGTGGAGATGTCCTGAAGGCAGGAGGAGAAGCAAGCCTGGAGGAAGGGAGAAAGAATGGGGGAGGAGATGTAGATTTGGGTATCATCCACGTAGAGATGATAGTTGAAGCTGTGGGAACGAATGAGTTTACAAAGGGAGTGAGTATAGATGGAGAACAGAAGGGGATCAAGACCTGACCCTTGAGGGACCCCTACAGTTAGGGAATAGGAGATGGATTTTAGTGGTAAGAGGCACAGTGAGGCACAGTAGATAAGTTGCATTCACAGTCAAGCATACAAGCATACAAGCTGGGCACCTGTAGATGCAGGCAGTGTACTAGAAATTGACTCCTGGCCAGTGTTCAAAGGTGCTGCATATCTCTGGACTCAGCAATACCGACACTTTGGGCCTGATATTTTCAGTGGGGAAGAGAGGGAGGAAGGGGGTCTGAGGTGGGGAGAGGGCTCTGGTGTGAAGACTAGGGTTGAGCATCATAGAGAAAAGTCTTCTCATTGGAACTGCCTTGCACAGCTCTAGCTCCCACAGAAGGAACCTTTCAATTTGTGCTAGGTTGTGCTCCCAGGGGAGTGGGAGGTCAGTGTCAAGACTGACTTTGTGTGTGTGTGTGTGTGTGTGTGTGTGTGTGTGTATGTTGGTGATGAGGCCATCTCTTCACCCCCTGACTCTCTTGCCCCACCTCTAGGTAGGATGACTTGAGGGAAAATATGATCGGCTATTACTTTCTAAACAGAGGGTGCTCAACACTTAATCCTGGACTTGAGAACCATCCTTTTGCAGTATGGATACAGGTAAATCAATTCTCAGATTTACCCCATCACTGAGCCATGGAGCAGTGGATCACATTGCCCCCACAAAGAAGGTGTTGTGTGTGATGGGGCCACACCTGTCACCCGGTCCCTCACCCACCAACTCCCCCGCATCTCTCTTCTGCCTCTCTCCCTCCCCTGTCTTGGGGGGATGATTTGGGGGAAAATCTGACTGACTATTATTCTCTTAACAGAAGCTGCTCAATACTTCATCTTGGATTTGAGGACCCCCTCAATCCCTCAAAAATGGAGCTCCACTCCTTTGAGACTACAGATTGCCAGGTACCCCCTCCTCCTGCTCCTCTTCCTCTGCCTGCTCCTCCTTATGATAATAACAATAAAGATGGCATTTAAGCACTTACTGTGTGTAAAGCTCCATTCTATGCTCTGGAGTAGACACAAGCCCATCAGGATGGAGATAAGTTCCATTCCACATGAGGCTCTTAGTCTTAATCCCCATTTTATAGATGAGGCAACTGAGGCACAGAGAAGTGAAATGATTTGTCCAAGGTCACACAGTCGACAAGTGGAGGAGTTGGAATTGGAACCCAGGTCCTTCTATCTCCCAGGTTCATGCTGTGTCCACTAGGCCATGCTGCTTCCTCCCTCCTCCTCCTCCCCAAATCTGTCAGGATGCTCTTCTGTCTTGTCTTCCTCGACCTCTCATCTGATTCTCTCACTGTGGACTACCCTGTTCACCCATGAACACTAGGTACTCTCACTTTCCCCAACACAGCCCTCTTCTGGCCTTTCTCCTCTGGCCTCTCTTTTTTGCCCTTCCTCTGACACTTCCTCTGCCTCCCTCTTCTTATCATTGGGTGACCCCCAAGTTGGATCCTCTTCTATTCTCATGCTTTGCCCACTCCCTTACACCTCAGGTGATCCCACAGATACCCACCACCTGGCTTCAATCTCTCCCCCTACAACTCAGTCCACACACTTCACCCTTGACGGGGGTACACACTGGACCTCTTTCTTTCATGCACTTGCACTCTCTCACTCTCCTCCTGCTTAGCCTTTTTTCCTTTGACTCCCAACCTTCTCATGCAGCAGACCATTGCCTTCCATTTCCAAGGATCTTCTGAGATGACATTTTCTCCAGGAGATAGCACACTCTATTCTCCCTCCCATCCACCCCAAACTGTCACTTCAGTGATCTCATAGCTTAAAGACTTGGGCATTCACTAACCTTACGCACCTAGACACTTAAAATTACCAGGAGAAAGAGGTCCTAGAATATGAGAGGTGCCTGTTTTCCCTGCTCAATTGCAATCTCCTGAAGGACTTGTCTTACCTTCATTGGTTCAGACTAGCAGGATAGAGGGTTCTAGCCCCTCCACCCTAAAACCATGGTTGTCATTTTGATCATCCTTTTTGAGAAATCATTGCTCATGTTCACAGGGGAGCTAGAAGAGAGGTCAGGTGCCCAAAGACTTGACTAGGTCAAGACCGACTACCCGCTGGCCGTTCCACTGGACACACACTGCTCGGAGTCACCACGGCCACAGGGACCTTCACGGTGCAGCATGGATCTCCTTCGCCTCTGACACTTTCCTCATCTCTGGAGTCTCCCACGACTCGATATACCTAAAACAGAACTCTTTATCTTTTCATCCAAACCTTATACATATCTGTTATTTATTTTTTATTAATTTATTATAATGTCTGCCTCCCCCCTCTAGCATTAAGTTCACTGTGGGAAAGCAAAGTGTGTCATGATTGTTCATTCAATCATTCATTCAATTTTATTTATTGTGCACTTACTATGTGTAGAGCATTGTACTAAGCTCTTGGAAAGTGCAATTGAGCACTAGAGACAATCCCTGCCCACACCGGGTTTACAGTCTAGAAGCTTGTTATGCTGTACTCTCCCTAGTGCTTTGTTCAGTGCTCTGCGCACAGTAAGCGTTCAATAAAAATGATGGGTATGCCCAGAGACCGATGGTGAGTATTGATTGCTGGGACTCCTGGGGCCACAAGTGGGTCACTGGGACCCCCGGGGGCTTCATTGGGTAATTATGCCCCCTGGGAGCTTAAGTGGGTTATTTTACCCCCTGGAGATCCAAGTGATTTATTATGCCCTACGGGGGGGCGGGGAATGGGTCTTTGGGACCCTCAGGTCCCGAGGTGAGTCACTGGGGCCCCTGAGGCACCCAGGTGTGCTGTTATGCCACTTGTGGTGGTGGTGGGGGTGTGACTGGATTATCAGGGCTCTTAGGGGGTCAAATGGAGTATTGAGGCAACTGGGCACCGAAGTGGGGCATTGGGGCCCCCAAGGGATCAAGTGAGTTACCGGGGTCTCTCTAGGCTTGAGAGGGTTATTTGGGCCCCCGGGAGGCTAAGTGCGTTATCGGAGGTCCCAGGGCCCCAAATGGCTTACTGGGCATCCAAGTGGGTTATTGGGCCTCCTGGGAGCCCATGTGGGCAGTTTGCACCCCTGTGGCCAAAATGGATTGTTGGGACCCTCAGGATGCCAAGTGGTTCTTAGGCCCCCCGAGGCCACCAGGGGGCGAAAGAGAGGCACAGCTACCCAGACCAACGCCTGTTGCCACGAGGGGGTGATAGAGAAGCACAGCTTCACAGAACAAGCCTACTGCAGTACCATACTATCCTGCCACCAGGCGGCGATAGAGAGGCGCAGCCTCCCAGTATAATGATGGATACCGCCAGGGGGCGAGAGAGAGAGGTGCAGCTCCACTTGAAGGATACCTAGTACCACCAGGGAGCCTGCTGTCCTTAGGGGGCGATAGAGAGATGCAGCCACCCAGAATTCCTATTCTTGCCACAAGGGGGCAGGCTGCTGCTCTCAGACCCGAGGGTGGTTCTGGTTCCAGGGCCCAGGGGCATCTGTCCAGAGCAACTGCAGCTCAGTGCTTCTCCTTGACCTGGAGGATCATCTCTCTCACCCTGTAGGCACTGTCAACTCCCAGATTTTCCCCATTACTGAGTGGGCTGTATTGCTAGCAAAGAAAGGGTGTGTGTGTGTGTGTGTGTGTGTGTGTGTGTGTGTGTGTGTGTGTGTGTGAGTGTGCGCTCACGCGCGTCCGTGTGTATGTGTGTGTGGTGTGTGTGTGTATATATATATATATAAATTATATATATATATATGTACATATATATATATATAATGGGGAGAAGAAGAGTCATATGAGGCAGCTACCACTCATGGGAGAACCGGGACCTGGGCTCTGTGAAGGAAACTAGCTCCATCTGACTTGTCTGACAGTGCAGAGCACTGCACTGACGATGCAGAAGGGCGAAGGAGCGGGAATGGGAGACGACCATGGCTCCTTAATTCTAAAGACATATCAAGCTTCCCTGGAACTATAGTCCTGATTGCCCGGTCACTGCACAGCCTCAGTCCCCTAAGAAGGGACCTGTCTGGGCTCAATGCAGAAGCTTGTGGGATCCAATGTGAGCAGGATGGGGTATCTATCAGTGTCTCTACCCTATTTCTCTCTGAGAAGTAGAGTTGTGCAGACTCCTGCCTGAGTTCAAGTAATCAGGAGTGTGGGCTGGGAGGACAAAAGGCAGGTATTAGAGTAGAAATTGAATTATATCCAGCATGCGGTTCTGCACCCTCAATCGATCAATCGGACTGATGGAGCGCTTACTGTGTGCAGAGCACTGTACTAAGAGTTTGGGAGAGTTCACTAAGACAGACACATTTCCTGCCCACAGAAACATGGCCTAGTGGCAGGAGCACGGGCTTGGGAGTCAGAGGACATGGGTTCTAATTCTGGCTCCACTACTTCTCTGCTGTGTGACCTTGGGCAAGTTACTTAACTTCTCTGTACTTCAGTTACTTCATCTGTAAAAAAGGGATTAAGAATGTGAGCCCCACGTGGGTCAATCTGATTATCCTGCGTCTCCCCCAGTGCTTAGAACAGTGCTTGGCATGTAGTAAGTGCTTAACAAAAACCGTAATAATAACTCAGTAGTATACTCCCCCAGCATGGGATACCATGCTTTGCCCACAGTAAATGCTCAATAATTACCAGTATGTTTTCACCACCTTCTTTCTTTAGTGCATAGAGCATGGGCCTGGGAGTCAGAAGGTAATGGGTTCTAATCCTGACTCCGCCATTTGTCTGCTGTTTGGCTTGGGGAAGTCACTTCACTCCTCTTTGCCTAGTTACCTAATCTCTATAATGGAGATTGAGACTGTGAGCTCCACGTGGCTCAAGGACTGTGTCCAACTCAATTTTCTTATATAATAATCATAATGTTGGTATTTGTTAAGTGCTTACTATGTACACAGTACCGTTCTAAGCACTGGGGTAGATGCAGGGTAATCAGGTTGTCCCACATGAGGCTCACAGTTAATCCCCATTTTACAGATGAGGTAACTGAGACACCGAGAAGTTAAGTGACTTGCCCACAGTCAAACAGCTGACAAGTGGCAGAGCCGGGATTTGAAGCCATGACCTCTGACTCCCAAGGCTGGGCTCTTTCCACTGAGCCACGCTGCTTCTCTATCTATCCTAATGCTTAGTACACTGCTTGGCATATTTTAAATGCTAAAGAAATACCACAATTATTATTTATTATAAACGTTATTATTATCAACTATCCCCTCTCTTTGCTCATCACCACTGCATTTCTGTACAAAAAGTGGATAGTTTACAGATAGGCACACAAATGCTGCAGGGAAAATAGCAAATGTCCAAAGGTCACAAGATGCAAGGGTGTAGAGGATGCAGAAGGGCGAAGGAGTGTAAACCGGTCAATTAGACTGTAAGCCTGTCAATGGGCATGGACTGTCTCTATCTGTTGCCGATTTGTACATTCCAAGCGCTTACTACAATGCTCTGCACAAAGTAAGCGCTCAATAAATACTATTGAATGAATGGGAATGGGGAAAGAGGGCTTAATCAATCGGAGGAGGCTTCTTGGCGGAGTTGCAACCTTAATAATGCTTTGAAGACGGGGAGAGTGGCGGTCTGGCCTATGTGGAGCGACGAGGGCGTTCCAGACCAGGGAGAGGCCTGGGGCAAGGAGTCGGAGGCAACAGAGACGAGGTGAAGGCCCAGGGAGTAAAGCCGGCGCTGTTGGAGCAAAGGGCCACCAGGTGGCGATAGAGAGGCGCGGCCGCCCAGAATCAGCATCTGGAAGAGAAGCAGCGCCGCCACGTGGCTACAGCCCGGACCTGCGGATCAGAAAGATCGGGCTCTTCCGGCAGCCCGACGTCTAGCTCGGCCACGGTGGTGCCTGTGACTGAGGCCGGTCCAGGAACCCCGGAGCTTGCCGACGCGAAGACGGAGGCCGCTCCTCCCCCTGTGTCCACCTCTCCGGCCCCTGAGCAGAGCGCAACAATGGCCAGCGCGGCTGCATCGCCCCCCGCCCCGAATGCAGTGTGCTGGGTGACCTTGGGCAAGCCATCTCATTTCTCTGAGCCTCAGTTACCTCATCTCTAAAATGGCAAGTAAGACTTGTGAGTCCCATATGGGAAGTGGACTCTGTCTAAACTGATAAGCTTCTCTCTATCCCAACGCTTAGTACAGTGCCTGGCACAGAGTACATGCTTCACAAACACCGTGAAAAAAAATCAGTGCCACCGGGGCCTGATAGAGAGGCGAAGCCTCACAGAACCGTAGCTAGTACCACCATGGGGCTATTGAGAAGGGCAGCCTCCTAGGCCAACGCTTGTTGCCACTAGGCGGCGCGAGAGAGGTGCAGTTGCCCCGAATACCTATTAGTGCCACAAGGGGGCAGGCTGCTGCTCTCAGACCCGAGGGTGGTTCTGGGTCCAGTGGCCAGGGGCATCTCTCCAGAGCAGTTGCACAGCGCTTCTCCTTGGCCTCGAGGATCATCTCTCTTAATAATAATAATAATAATGGTATTTAAGTGCTTATTACATGCCAAGCACTGTTCTAAGCACTGGGATAATTACAAGGTTATCAGGTTGCCCCACGTGGGTCGCACAGTCTTTATCTCCATTTTACAGCTGAGGTAACTGAGGCACAGAGAAGTTAAGTGACCTGCCCAAAGCCCCACAGCTGACAAGTAGCAGAGCTGGGATTAGAACCCACAACCTGTGACGCCCAAGCCCATGCTCTTTCCACTAAGCCACGCTGCTTCTCTTACGCTGTAGGCAGAGTCAACTCCCAGATTCGTGGCTCAGTGGAAAGAGCACGGGCCTTGGAGTCAGAGGTCATGGGTTCGAATCCCGGCTAGGCCACTTGTCAGCTGTGTGACTGTGGGCAAGTCACTTCACTTCTCTGGACCTCAGTTACTTCATCTGTAAAATGGGGATGAAGACTGTGAGCCCCACGTGGGACAACCTGATTCCCCTGTGTCTACCTCAGCGCTTAGAACAGTGCTCGGCACATAGTAAGCACTTAACAAATACCAACATTATTATTATTATTATGATTTCCCCCCTTACTGAGTGGGCTGCATTGCTATCCCAAAGAGAATAATAATAATAATAATAATGTTGGTATTTGTTAAATGCTTACTGTGTGCCAAGCACCGTTCTAAGCACTGGGGTAGATACAAGGTAATCAGGTTGTCCCAGTGGGGATCACAGTCTTCACTCCCATTTTACAGATGAGGTAACTGAGGCAGAGAGAAGTTAAGTGACTGGCCCAAGGTCACACAGCTGACAAGTGGCAAAGCCCACTTGAATCCACAACCTCTGACTCCCAAACCCGGGCTCTTTCCACTAAGCAACGTGTGTGTGTGTGTGTGTGTGTGTGTGTGTGTGTGAAAAATAAGGGGGAAGAAGAATGATGGGGCAGCTGCCACTCATGGGAGAACAGGGGCCTGGGCCCTGTGCAGGAAGCTAGTTCTGTCTGATTTGCCTGGGACTGAGAAGACCCAAGGCCCTTAATTCTATAGATGGGTCAAGCCTCCCTGGGAGTACACTCCTGTCTGCAGGGTCACTGCACAGCCTCACTCCTCGAGGTGGGACCCTTTTAGGCTCAGTGAGGAAGGTTGTGGGGTCTAATGTCAGGAGGTGGTCAGACTGTCTATCATTGTCTCTACCTTAGTTCTCTCTGAAAGCAAAGTTGTGCAGACTCCTGCCTGAGAAGTATTCAACAGGTTTATGGGCTGGGAGGACAGAAGACAGGTATTGTACCAGAAACCAAATTCTATCCAGTGTGCATGCAGTTCTGCACCTTCAATCAATCACTTGGATTGATGGAGTGCCTCCTGTGTGCAGAGCCCTGTACTAAGGGCTTGGGACAGTAACAAGCTTACAGTCTAGAGGAGACTGGAGTTCCTGGCATAATAGAATTGGGGACCTGGGGGTGAAGGGGATCTTGGGCAAGTCTTAATAGGACATTGCAGCAGTCAGCTATATAACTGTCTACATCCTCTCTTGGCATTAGGGTCAGTGTTTTAGGGGACGGGGAAACTAGTATTCTCTCCAAACTAGGTTGTGTAAACCCCCCAACCCGTCCCTTTCCTTCTCGGATACTGTTGGTTTCTTCCTCCCAGGCCCGAGACTGAAATGTCTGGTAACAAACAGTTCTCAGCTTTTTCCAGAAGGCAGGATGGGAGACCCAGGACATTGGGATCGGTAATCATGCCATCTCTCCAGATCAGTTCCACAGCTCTAGATGAGGATTACTGCAGAAGCTGGTGGTGAGTCATGAGTCCTTCTCTTTCTCTCCTCTCATCCCCCAGCAGTGCACAAGATGACCAAGCTTAGACTGTCCAACTATTATTCTCTCCACAGACACGGTTCAGTGTATCTCCCCGGCCTGGAGGACTGTATCAATGAAGTGTGGGTTCATGGAGGTCAATTCCCAGACTAGCCCCACCACTGAGAAGGTCTTGCTTCCCCTGCAAAGGGAAGGTAGTGTATGTGTGAGAGACTGTTGGGTGGGGGAAAGAATAGTAAGGAGAGGGTTGCCACTAGCACAGAGGTCAGTTTTGGGAACAGGAGCCGGGGCTTTCTGCCGGGGACCGGTCCTGTCTGACTCAACTGTGGGTCTGAGAAGTCCTAGGGCCCTACTATAGCTGGGTCAAACCCCATGTGCCCACATTCCCCCAGAGAAGGATCCCTCTTGTGACTGACATGGCATCTTCTGGGCATCTAGGTCAAGGACCATGTGTCAATCAATGTGTCCATCCTATTCCTCACTGAGAAATAGCATTTTGTAGGTTCCTAGCTGAGATCAAGTCAGCAGATGTGAGGGCAAAGCCAGTTTTTTTTTACTAGAAACTGAATTCTATATAGTGTGTCATTCTGGACCTCCAATCTCTGGAGAACAAGCCCCATCTGGGAATCTGAGGAAGGGATGGGCAAGTGTTAGTAGGACAGAGTGCAGCAGTCAAATTAGCAGCAGTTGTCTGGGTGTCTACCTAAACATGTTGGGCAGCGGGGGAAGAGTGGTAAAAACGTTTTGGCAAAACAAGGTTATCTTGTGCTTCTCCAACACACCCATGCACCCAGCTCTGAGCACTGGTTTTCCTTCCAAAAGATGTGGTCCTGGTCAGACCCTCAGGATCGTGAATGCCAGTGCCTCAAGACCATGGCCCACGGCTCTACATGTCCATCGGCTGGAACTGGAGAAAAAGCTCCTGTGCCACCTTACTCCCATGAGACCAAGGTTCTTGTACCCAACCCCAAAGGAGGCCTGAGTGAACCCTGAGTACCGTCCTACCTCCCCACTCCCCCGTTGCATGTCCAGTCTGCTCAAAGCCCTACAACCACAACCTCCAAGCAGCACCCAGCTCAGGGCAGGATGGCCAAGGGGAGAATCTGACTAATACTCCTTCTGAAGAAACTGCTCAAAGCATCTCTCCAGCCCTGAGGCCCATCTCTCTAATGTGGACAGAGGTCACTGGTCAGACATGCCCTGCTGTCAAGAAGGAGCTGTGGGTATTACAGTCCTCAGGTGAGGTGGTCTGCCTATACGCCTCACTTCTCCAGATGATAGGTTTAATGTTTGGTGGAGAGAGGGAAAATGGTGTCTGCCAAAGAAACCTGTGTTGTCTGCAATCTCCTACCCCTCCTTCTCCAGCTATGAGACAGGAGAATCTGAGGAAGACTGAACGGTTTGGCCACAGAAGCAGAGGGCAGGGCAAAGGGCAGGGTGAGGGAACCTGGCCCCTCACTAACCCACATGTGTCTCTTAAGGTCAGGTTCCACAACTCCAGCTGTGTTCCATTCAGGACTGGAGGAGAAGGTGCAGTGACACCTTGCTTCCATTAGACCCAAATTATACTGTCTCCTAACCAGAGGTGAGCTCTGCAGTGAGTCCTATGTTTTGTAGGGAACAGGAGGTGGGTGTGGGGGAAATGGGGAGCATGAGTTTATCCTGTTGGCTCAGAGGTAGAAACAGTGTTTGCCCCCCAACCCCTTCAAAAAAAACTAGGTTGTCTGCAATCTTCTATGCCTCCTTCTCCAGCTCGGAGAAAGCCAAGAGACAGACACCTTAGGAGCAGTGAAACATTAAAACACAACACACATGCACAAAATGAAACCAAAATCAGCTCTTTTCCTCTTCTCTCACTCCATTCTGTGTCAAATAGTGGAAATGAGGGCTTAGTTGGGGAAGACCTCTTGGAGGAGATGTGATTTTAGGAGGGCTCTGAAGGTGGGGAGAGGGATGGTTTTTCTTCTTTACAGGGCCAGGCTGCTCTGACTCCTCGGGTCCAGTGTCAGCAGGTCGGTTGTGGGGGCTGTGAGGAGGGAACTCAGACAGGAAAGAAAGGTGGGGTGGGGGTCAGGCCAGAGACGAGACCCCCTGGAGAGCTGTTTGGAATTTGTGTTTCCCTGGACAAATCTTTTCATGCTAGAGATTCAATCCAATCCTATCCCTTATCCCCAATCCCATCCTACCCTATCTTTCTTACAGCCATCCCCTCTTCCAATGAAGTTGCTAGGGCTTCCTCCCGGGACACCTGATCTCTAACCCAGCTGCTTTCAATCAGGGTGATTACTGATATCATTCCAGGCTCCGCCCCCCTCCCGGCCCTATATAAGCTTCCAGAGCCTGAGGTTATTTGGAGTTGAGTGTGTTGGTTTTGGTGTGAGGGGATGTGGAGTTTAGGAGAATTAAAGGAACGTTTTTGGGGTAAAGGAGGTGTGGATTTTGGGGAAAATGTTTGGCCAAGGGAAAAGATTAGGTTAAGGGAAAAGGTTAGGCCTGGGAAATGCTTAGGTAAGGGGAAAGGTTAGGCTATGGTAAAAGGTTGGGCTCGGTGTAAAGGTTAGTTTAGGGGAAAGGTCAGGGTAGGGGAAAAGGTGAGGCTATGGGAAGTGGTTGGGTGAGGGGAAAGGTTGGGCTGGGGGAAAAGGCTCTTCTGGGCCAGGTAATTTCCCTAAAGGTATCCTGGGCAGGCTGTTATGTGGAGGTATAATCATTCCTGACCTTATTTGTGCCTGTGAGGAAAGTGGGTAGTGGGGTGAAGGGCCTAACACTCCATTTCAGAAGGCTTCTTGGCCACTCAAACTGCCTCCTTGTTCTCCATCCTTTCTCTGTGGCTGTGGAAATTCCAAGAGACACTTCTTCCCTGCAATGAATCACTGGTGTTTACTGAGTGCTTACTAGGTGTAGAGCAGTGTACTACATGGTTAGGAGAGTACAGTACAACAGAACTAATGGACATGTTCACTGCACCCCTGACTCACCACCTAAACTCACCACCTTAACAGACCTGTCCCCACTTTTCTGCTCTTCTTCCCTTACACCTTCAAGGTATGCTTGTCTTTCACATACTACCAGAGTTCCCTTTCAATCTTATAGGTCATTCATTCATTCATTCAATAGTATTTATTGAGCGCTTACTATGTGCAGAGCACTGTACTAAGCGCTTGGGATGAACAAGTTGGCAACAGATAGAGACAGTCCCTGCCGTTTGACGGGCTTACAGTCTAATCGGGGGAGACGGACAGACAAGAACAATGGCACTAAACAGCGTCAAGGGGAGGAACATCTCGTAAAAACAATGGCAACTAAATAGAATCAAGGCGATGTACAATTCATTAACAAAATAAATAGGGTAACGAAAATATATACAGTTGAGCGGACGGGTACAGTGCTGTGGGGATGGGAAGGGAGAGGTGGAGGAGCAAAAAGGGGAAAATGAGGCTTTAGCTGCGGAGAGGTAAAGGGGGGATGGCAGAGGGAGTAGAGGGGGAAGAGGAGCTCAGTCTGGGAAGGCCTCTTGGAGGAGGTGATTTTTAAGTAAGGTTTTGAAGAGGGAAAGAGAATCAGTTTGGCGGAGGTGAGGAGGGAGGGCGTTCCAGGACCGCGGGAGGACGTGACCCAGGGGTCGACGGCGGGATAGGCGAGACCGAGGGACGGCGAGGAGGTGGGCGGCAGAGGAGCGGAGCGTGCGGGGTGGGCGGTAGAAAGAGAGAAGGGAGGAGAGGTAGGAAGGGGCGAGGTGATGGAGAGCCTTGAAGCCTAGAGTGAGGAGTTTTTGTTTGGAGCGGAGGTCGATAGGCAACCACTGGAGTTGTTTAAGAAGGGGAGTGACATGCCCAGATCGTTTCTGCAGGAAGATGAGCCGGGCAGCGGAGTGAAGAATAGACCGGAGCGGGGCGAGAGAGGAGGAAGGGAGGTCAGAGAGAAGGCTGACACAGTAGTCTAGCCGGGATATAACGAGAGCCCGTAATAGTAAGGTAGCCGTTTGGGTGGAGAGGAAAGGGCGGATCTTGGCGATATTGTAGAGGTGAAACCGGCAGGTCTTGGTAACGGATAGGATGTGTGGGGTGAACGAGAGGGACGAGTCAAGGATGACACCGAGATTGCGGGCCTGCGGGACGGGAAGGATGGTCGTGCCATCCACGGTGATGGAGAAGTCTGGGAGCGGACCGGGCTTGGGAGGGAAGATGAGGAGCTCAGTCTTCCTCATGTTGAGTTTTAGGTGGCGGGCAGACATCCAGGTGGAGACGTCCCGGAGGCAGGAGGAGATGCGAGCCTGAAGGGAGGGGGAGAGGACAGGGGCGGAGATGTAGATCTGCGTGTCATCTGCGTAGAGATGGTAGTCAAAGCCGTGAGAGCGAATGAGTTCACCGAGGGAGTGAGTGTAAATGGAGAACAGAAGAGGGCCAAGAACTGACCCTTGAGGAACTCCAACAGTTAAAGGATGGGAGGGGGAGGAGGCTCCAGCGTAGGAGACCGAGAATGATCGGCCAGAGAGGTAAGAGGAGAACCAGGAGAGGACAGAGTCCGTGAAGCCAAGGTGAGATTGAATGGGGAGGACCCAATTAATGCAATACAGGTAAGGCAGGGATCTGTATAGAAAGGTATATACCTAATTGTTGGGTGTATAGTTACTTCAGTTCTTGGTGGGTGTGCCTAAGTGCATGGATGATTTGAAAGGGGAAATAAAGTGTGTGTGTGTGTGTGTGTGTGTGTGTTTGTGGTGGGATTGGGCATGGGGAAAATGTGAGTTTTAGTCAGGGAAGGCCTACTGAAGAAGAACCAATTTCAGTAGGGCTCTTAAAGTTTTGGGAGATCACTGGTATGTCCACTATGTAGGTGGGAGGCTGTGTGGGGATGGGTTGGGATGGATCTGGTCCACATGAGATGCGATGAGCAGGCTAGATCTTGCAGGAGCTTCCTAAACTCAACTCAGAGCCATCTGGAGGTGGAGGTCTAAGGGGTCCTGGTGATGGGAAGAGAAGGCCCAGCCACTTTGCCTACCAGAAGCTTCTTATACCACCTGGCTGTGAAGACTGTCCTTCCTTTAGGGAGGGTGCAGAGGAGCTGAGCTTCCATCTCTAAGGGAAGGTGATGGGGGCATGTGTGGATGATTAAAGGTTATGGCAGGAGAGGAAGGAGGTGGTGAGCAGAAGGGTCTATCATTCTCAGCACTGAGGCTGGTTCTTCAAACTGGGGCTAAGGCTCTGTGGAGGAAACTGGTTCTGTCAGGCTTGACTGTGGGGCTGAGAAGATCCAGGACCCTTAATACTATAGATGGCTTAATCCTCCCTGAACGCACAGTCCTGTCCACAGGGTCCCCATGCACATCCTTAGTCCCTCCAGAGCTGGAACTCCTCAGTGGCTGTCTATGAGGGAGTCGAGCAGGTGCCGGGAGGTGGGGGGCAGTCTAGGGTTAAGAGTGAAGCTGTCTAGGTGCTTTCTGGTTTACTAGCTGGGATAGCTTCTAGGTCAGGTAATTTCCCCAGTGACCTCCCTGCAGGATTGTTCTGTCGGGGGTATCATCCCTCACCTATCCTGACCTCATGTCCTTGTTGTGGGTGGGAGGATGCATAGTGTCACTCAATGGAAAGAGCACGGGATTGGGGGTCAGAGGCCATGGGTTCTAATCTCGGCCCTGCCACTTGTCTGCTGTGACCTTGGGCAAGTCATTTAACTTCTCTGGGCCTCAGCTACCTCATCTGTAAAGTGGGGATTAAGACTGTGAGCCTCATGTGGGACAACCTGAATGCACTGTGACTATCCCAGCGCTTAGAACAGTGTTTGGCACATAGTAAGTGCTCAAAAAACCCATTATAATTATTATCATTAGTGGGGTGAAGGTCTAATTATCCATCTCAGATGGCTCCCTTGCCACTCAAACGGCCTCTTTCTGTAACTGTGGAAGTTCTCAGGGACACTATGCTCTTGCAAGTATTTATTGAGTGCTTAGTATGTGCAGAATACGGTACTAAGTGCTTGGGAGAGTACAGTGCAACACAATTAGCAGACACATTCCCTGCAGCTCTGATTCACCACCTCAGTATACCTGTCCCCACTTTTCTGCTCTCGTTATGGGGTCTCCCTCCCTAATACCTTCAGATGTGCTTGTCTTCTCCCTGCTCCAAGAATCCCCTTTCAATCTTAGAGGTCCACCATCAGTTTTATGGGGTGGACCCAGATGATACAATACAGGTAAGGGAAGGATCTGAGTATAAGGATATGTACCTAATTGCTGTGATGTGAATATATCAGTGCATAGTGAGTTGGACTATGTGCATGGGTGAGCTGGAAGGGGACATGAAGTGAGTGTGTAAATATAGGTCACTCTTTCCATTGTCTTTTCCCCAGGAAGAAACTCTGTTGTGAGTGCTGGTGGCTTCTGGCAATATAGAGCTAGGTGCAGTATCCATCCGTGTCTCTACCCCATTCTTCTCTGAGAAGAGTTGAGTGGGCTCCATGTGAGTCATGAGGGGTGAGGGTAGGGAGGACAAAGTAGCCATTGTATTAGAAAGAGAATTATCCCTTACGTAGCTGCTGGACATCCAGTCCCTTGAGGAAAAGCCATCATCATCACTTAACAAATGCCATTATTATTATCATTAAATAGAGGAAATAGGGGTCTTAGTTGGGGAAGACCTCTTGGAGAAGATGTGATTTTAGGAGGTCTCTTGGAGAAGATGTGATTTTAGGAGGTCTCTGAAGGTGGGGAGAGAGGTGGTCTGTCTACTTTGAAGGGCCAGGTTGCCCTGACTGTTCCATGGGTGCAGTGTCAGTGTGCTGGAGGTAGGGGCTGGGAGGAGGGATCTGAAACAAGATGGGAAGATAGGGTGGGGGTCAAGCCAGAGATGAGACCCACTGAAAAGCTGTTTGGAATATGTGTTTCTATGGGCAAACCCTTTCATAATAATAACGATGGTATTTTGTAAGTGTTTACTATGTGTCAAGAGATGCTTTACTAAGCAGTGGGTGGACATAAGATAATTGGGTGGGACTATGTCCCACCCAATTAGCTTATGTCCACCCACTGCTTAGTGGGTCCCCTCAGAGACTCAATCCCCATTTTACAGATGAGGTAACTGAGTCACAGAGAAGCGAAGTGCCCAGGGTTACTTAGCAGATAAAAGGCAGGGCTGGGATCAGACCACATGACCTTTGTGCCTGAGATGCTTTCCCCCTAAGCTTTCTCCCTAACCTTTCCCCATCACCTAACTTTTCCCCTTACCTAAATTTTTCCCCTGGCCTAACCTTTTCCCCTGGCCTAACCTTTTCCCTTAGCTTAACCTTTTCAACTAAGGTAAACTTTTCCTCTGGCCTACTGGTTTCACCTAACCTAAACTTTTCCCCTAGTCTAACCTTTTCACCTAACCTAAACCTTTCCCCTAGCTTAACCTTTTCCCCGGCCTAACTTTTTTACTTGCATAACCTTTTCCCCTGGCCTAACATTTTCCCCTAGCCTAACCATTTCCTCTAGCCTATTTCCTCTAGCCTAACCATTTCCTCTAGCCTAACCTTTTCTCCTAGCCTAGCCTTTTCCCCTAGCCTAACCTTTTCTCCTAGCCTAGCCTTTTCCCCTAGCCTAACCTTTTCCCCTTGGTCAATCCTTTTCCCCTGGCCTTACTTTTTCCCCTGGCCTAACCATTTCCCTTAGCCTAACCTTTTCCCCTAGTCTAGCCTTTTCCCCCAGCCTAACCTTTCCCCTAACCCAACCACTTTCCATAGCCTAAACTTTTCCCCTACCCTAATCTTTTCCCCTAAACTAACCTTTACACCTAGCCCAACCTTTTCCCTAAACTTTTCCCCAGGCCTAACCTTTTCCCTCAGCCTAACCTTTTCCCTTGGCCAAACATTTTCCCCTAACCTAACCTTTTCCCCTAACCTAACCATTTCCCATAACCTAACCTTTCCCCCTAGTCTAACCTTTTCCCCTAGCCTAAAACTTTTCCAGTAACCTAACCTTTTCTCCTAGCCTAATGTTTTCCCTTAGCCTGACCTCTTCCCTAGCCCAATCTTTCCCTTGACTTATCCTTTTAACAGTTTAAGCTAGGGGAAAAGGATACACTATGGGAAAAGGTTCGGTGAGGAGAAATGCTTAGGCAAGATGAAAGGGTTTGGTGAGGGGAAATGGTTAAGCTAGGGGAATATGTTAGGCCAGGGGAAAAGGTTAGGCAAGGGAAAAAGGTTAGGCTGGGGAATAGCTTAGGTCAGGGGAAAAGGTTGGCCAGGGGAAAAGGTTAGGCTAGGGGAAAAGGATAGGTTAGGGGAAAGGTTAGGCCGGGGGTAAAGGTTAGGCAAGGGAAAAAGGTTAGGCCGGAGAATAGCTTAGGACAGGGGAAAAGGTTAGGCAGGGGAAAAGGATAGGCCAAGGGAAAAGATTAAGCTTTTCCCTAGCCTAAATGTTACACCTACCCTAAGCTTTTTCTGTAGCCTAACCTTTCCCCGGGCCTTAACATTTTCCCCTAGCATAACCTTTTCCCCTGGCTTAATCTTTTCCCCTGGCTTAATCTTTTCCCCTGGTCTGACCTTTTACCACAGCTTAACCCTTTTACCATAGCTTAACCTTTTCCCCTAGCCTAGCCTTTTTGCCTAGTTTACCATTTTCCCCTAGCCTTAACTTTCCCCCTATTCTAACCTTTTCCCCTAGCCTAACCTTTTCCTCTGGCTTTACCTTTTCCTGGTATAACATTTTCCCCTGGCCTAACCCTTAACTTTTCCCCTAACCTTACCTTTCCTCTGGCTTTACTTTTTCCTGGTATAACATTTTCCCCTGACCTAACCCTATCCCCTAGCCTAATGATTCCTCTAGCCTAACCTTTTCCCCTAACCTTTTCCCCTAGCCTTACCTTTTCCATTGGTCTAACCTTTTCCCTCAGCCTAACCATTTCCCCTGGCCTAACCCTTGCCCTTGGCCTAAGCTTTTCCCCAGCCTAATCTTTTCCCCTAGATTTCCCCTTTCCCCTAACCTATCCTTTTTTCCAGGGCTAACCTTTTCTGTAACCTAACCATTTCCCCTAGCCTAAACTTTTCCACTATCCTAAACATTTCTGTGGGTCTAACCTTTTCCCTGACCTAACCTTTTCCACTGGCCTACCCTTTTCCCCTAGCCTAACTTTTTCCACTGGCTTAATCTTTTCTCCTAGCCTATCCTTTTCCCATAGCACACCCTTTTCCCCAAGCCTAGCCTTTTCACCTAGTGTAACATTTTCTCCTAGCCTTACCTTTTCCCCTATTTTAACCTTTTCCCCTAGCCTAACATTTCGCCTAGCCTAACCTTTGCCCGGCCTAATCTTTCCCCTAGCCTAATCTTTTCTCCTACCTTAAACTTTTCCCCTGTCCTAACCTTTCCTTTGGGCTAAGCTTTCCACCCGCCTGACGTTTTTCCCTAGCCTAACCCTTTCCAGTGGCCTCAGCTTTTCCCCCAACATAACTTTACACCTAGCCTAACCTTTTCCCATAGCCTAACCTTTCCCTTCATCAAACATTTCCTCTGGCCCAACCTTTTCCCCTAGCCCAAGCTTTTCCTCTAGCCCAACTTTTCCCCGTAGGTTAACCTTTCCGTTAACTAACATTTTCCCCTAGCCTAACCTTATCACGTAGCCTAACCTTTCACCTCGCCTAACTTTTCCCCTAGCTCAAACTTTTCCCCGAGCTTAACCTTTTCCCCGGGCCTAACTGTTTCCCCTAGCCTAACCTGGTCCCCAAAGGCAGACCTTTTCCCGTAGCCAAACCTTTTCTCCTGGCCTAACCTTTATCCCTGGCTGACTGTTTTCCCCTGGTCTAAGCTTTTCCCCGGCCTAACCTTTTCCCATAACCTAACCTTTTCCCATAGCCAAATCTTTTCCCCTACTGTAACCTTCTTCCCCTGGCCTAATGTTTTCCCCTTGCCAAGCCTTTTGCCTAGCCTATTCTTTCCCCCTAGCTTAACCTTTTTCCCTTGCCTAACCTTTTCCCCTGTTCTAACCTTTTCCCCTAGCCTAGCCATTTACTATACCCTAACCTTTTCCCCAGGCCAAAACATTTCCCTAACCTAACCTTTCTCCTGGTCTAAACCTTTCCCCTAGCCTCAGCTTTTCCCCTAACCTAACCT
>NW_024396679.1:0-54403 GCF_004115215.2 Ornithorhynchus anatinus | reverse complement strand
CAGAGGTTTAGCCAGGGAAAAATGGCCGGGAGCAAAGGGAGTGCCGGGGGCAGAGGTTTAACCAGGAGCAGTGGTTAGCCGGGAGAAATGATCAGGCCGGGAGCAAAGGGAGTGCCGGGGGAAGAGTTTAACTGGGAGCAGAGGTTTAGCCGGGAGAAAAGATCAGGCCGGGGAGCGAAGGGCAGGCCGGCGGCAGAGGTTTATACCCGGGAGCATTGGTTTAGCCGGGAGAAAAGATCAGGCCGGGAGCAAAGGGCGGGCTGGGGGCAGAGGTTTAACCGGGAGCAGAGGTTTAGACGGGACAAAAGATCAGGCCGGGAGCAAACGGCAGACCCGCCGAAAAGGTGGGGCTGGGAGCAAAGGTCAGACCGACAGAACAGGTTTAGCTGAGAGAAAAGGTCAGGCCGGGAGCAGAGGTTTGGCCCGGGAGAAAGTGTCGGCCGGGAGCAAAGGGCAGGGCGGGAGCAAAGGTCCAAACGTCGCAGAAAATGTCCGGCCGGGAGCTCAGGACCGACGGGGAACAAAGGTGGGGCGAGCTGGGGACCCACCCAGGGGAGGAGAGGGAGCCCGGGGAGGGCAGGGGCCAAGACGAGCCGGGGGGGCAAGGGGAGGAGGACGGGAGCCCAGAGGAAGCCGGTTGGGGGGGCCCGGGGAGGCCAGCTGCCGAAAAGGGGTGCCCGCGGCCAGGGCCGAGGGGGAGGGCCGGAGCCGAGGGCGGCGGGTGCTCCGGGAAGACCGGAGGCCGGGGACCAAGCGGAGGGCAGGCAGACGGCGGGGCCCAAGGCCAAGGCCAGGCGACGGGAGGACAAGGGGGGCGGCGAGAGGGGAAAGGGGGGCGCGAGCGGCAAAGGGCAAGGCCGGGACCAAGGGGGGTGGGCGAAAAGCCGGCAGGAGGGGGCAAAGGGGAGCCGGGGCTAAAGGGCCGGGCCATAGCCGCTGGGAGGAGGCCCCGACAAGCGCTGGGGAAACGAGGGAAACGGCGCCGGGCCGGGGCCGAGGGGGTGCCTCGGGCCACAAGGGAGGGCGCGCAGAGCCAGGCCAGGCCAGGCCAGGCCAGGCCAGGCCAGGCCAGGCCAGGCCAGGGGGAGAGAGCCGGGCCGAGGGCAAGACGGGAGAGCCAAAGACGGGGAAAAGTGGGGGAAGACCGGGCCGTCGCGTGTGGGGGGGACGGTGGGGCCGGAGAGTCCAAAGCCAAAAGAAGAAGAAGAAGAAGAAGAAGAAGAAGAAGAAGAAGAATCCTCCGCTTGCTCCTCCTCCTCCTCCGACGCATCCGGCTGGTCGGGGCAAGGGGGGAGGAGGTGGGGGGGCCGGCTGGTCCGGCGGGGCCTGGCTGTCCAGCCGCTCAGGGACGGATCCTGCCCAGGCGGCGGCGGCGACGACCGTGAGGGCGACTCGCAGTGTCCGGCGCCCCCCCCCCCGACTCACGTGCAGGTGCTCTCCATCCTCTCCCACTAAGGTCGGGGTGGCCCCACCGAGGGGCGGGCAGCAGCCTCCAGCGTCGGGCCCGGGCGGGCCGGGGCGGCGCCGCCGGCAGGCCCCACTGCGGTTCGGGCCTGGCAGGGCGAGAGAAACAAAGGCCAGAGTGAGCCAGCCAGCCAGCCAGTGAGCCAGCCCCCACCTCCGGCCCAGCTGCGGGACCCCTGCCCGCCCGCCCGCCGGCCCTCCCTGGCGGCCGCGGTTCCCTGGCCTGGGCCCCGTGACGTCCGTGACCATCGGCCGCCCCCGCCCCACCAGGACCCCCCGCCCCCCCCCCCAGCCGGGAAAGGGGGCCAGCTGGGCGGGGGAGCGGCGGGGTCTCCTTGGGGTCGGGGCCGGCCTGGGGCGGGGAGGGTGGCGGGGCTTGGGCGGCTGCGCGTGTCCACGGCCGAGCGGAACTGACTGGCCGGCCGCAAGGAGCCCGGACCCCCGGTGTCCCGGGAGGGCCCTACGTCTCATCCCACGGATTTCCCGACCCCCAGTGACCCAGGCAGACACACCCCCACCGCCTCCCCCCGCGCCGCCTGGGGTGGCAGCGCAGCAGCCACACAGGGAGAGGGCCGAGGGAGCAAGGGGAACGGACCCCAGGAGAACAGCGACGAGCCTCCAAGCCCGGGAGCGGCACCGGGCACCCGACGGGGGGCCGACACGGGCCCCACAATGGGGCGGCGCCCAGTCCGCCACAGCGCACAGGGGCCGGGGTGGGGGGGGAGCCTGGGCCCATGGGGAGGCGAGGGCACCCAGGGAGGCCCGTGGCAACAGTCAGGCCCGGGCGGACCCAGGAGACCAAGGGAGACGGGTCGGCCGGGAGGAGATGGCGAGACGGGGAGAAGAAAAAAAAGCAGGGGCGAGGGCAGACTGGCGGGTGTGCTGGGGGTAAAGTGGGGCCCGGGGACAGAGTGGGGCCGGGCGCCAAAAGGACGGGAGGGGGGGGGGGGGGCCGGGAGGAGAAAGAGGCACGAGGGCAAAAGGTGGGGCCGGGAAGTCGGCTGACGGGCCGCAAACCGGGGGACCTAGGACAAAGGGGGAGGCCCGGAGAAAAGAGACCGCGGCGACAAAAGGCCGGGCCCGGGAACAGAGGTCGTCGAGAGGAAAAGGTCCGACGAGGGCAAAAGGGGGTGGGGAGGGCGAGGCGACAAGGGGACGGGGCCGGGAAAGGGGAGGCCCACAGCCAAGTGGAGGCCCGGACACAAAACGGAGCAGCCGAGGAGCAAAGGGTTCACGGGGAGCAGAGGTTGGGCCGGGAGCAAAGGTCAGCCCCGCAGAAAAGGTTAGGCTGGAAGAAAAGGTCAGGTCGGGAGCACAGGTCAGGGCGGGGGAAAAGATCAAGCCGGGAGCATAGGGCGGGCCGGGAGCAGAGGCCAGACCCGCAGAAAACGTCAGGCCGGAAGAAAAAGGTCGGGCCGAAAAAAAAGGCCTAGCCGCGAGCAGAGGTTTGGACGGGAGAAAAGGTGGGGCCGGGAGCAAAGGTCAGGCCCGCAGAAAAAAATTAATCCAGAAGAAAAAGGTCAGGTCTGGAGCACAGGTAAGGCCGTGGCCAGAGGTTTCGCCGGAAGAAAAGATCAGGCCGGGAGCAAAGGGCGGGCCGGGAGCGGAGGTTTAACCGGGAGCAGAGGTTTAGCCGGGAGAAAAGATCAGGCCGGGAGAAAAGGGCGGGCCGGGGGCAGAGGTTTAACCGGGAGCAGAGGTTTAGCCGGGAGAAATGATCAGGCCTGGAGCAAAGTGAGTGCCGGGGGAAAAGGTTTAACCGGCAGCAGAGGTTTAGCCGGGAGAAAAGATCAGGCCCGGAGCAAAGGGCGGTCCGGGGGCACAGGTTTTACCGGGAGCAGAGGTTTAGCCGGGAAAAAGATCAGTCCGGGAGCAAAGGGCGGGGCGGGGGCAGAGGTTTAACCCGGAGCAGAGGTTTAGCCGGGAGAAAAGATGGGGCTTGGAGCAAAGGGCGGGCCGGGGGCAGAGGTTTAACCCGGAGCAGAGGTTTAGCCGGGAGAAAAGATCAGGCCGGGAGCAAAGGGCGGGCCGGGAGCAGAGGTTTAGGCGGGAGCAGAGGTTTAGCCGGGAGAAAAGATTAGGCCGGGAGTAAGGGCGAGCCGGGGGCAGAGGTTTCACCAGGAGAAATGATCAGGTCGGGAGCAAAGGGAGACCCGCAGAAAAGCTTAGGCCGGAAGAAAAGGTCAGGTCGGGAGCAAAGGGTGGGCCGGGGGCAGAGATTTAACCGGGAGCAGAGGTTTAGCCGAGAGAAAAGATGGGGCTGGGAGCAAATGGCGGGCCAGGGGCAGAGGTTTAGCCGGGAGAAAACATCAGACCGGGAGCAAAGGGCGGGCCGGGGGCACAGGTTTGGCCGGGAGCATTGGTTTAGCTGGGAGAAATGATCAAGTCGCGGGCAAAGGGCGGGCCGGGGGCAGAGGTCAGGCCGGGAGAAACCATCAGGCCGGGAGCAAGGGCGGGCGGGGGCAGAGGTCAGGCCGGGAGAAAACATCAGGCCGGGAGCAAAGGGCGGGCTGGAGGCAGAGGTCAGGCCGGGAGAAAAGATGGAGCTGGGAGCAAAGGGCGGACCGGGGGCAGAGGTTTAAACGGGAGCAGAGTTTTAGCCGGGAGAAAAGATGAGGAGGGAGCAGAGGTTGGGCCGGGAGCAGAGGTTTAGCTGGGAGAAAAGATCAGGCCGGGAGCAAAGGGAGACCCGCAGAAAAGGCGGGGCCTTGA
This sequence comes from Ornithorhynchus anatinus, assembly GCF_004115215.2. Classification (NCBI taxonomy): domain Eukaryota; kingdom Metazoa; phylum Chordata; class Mammalia; order Monotremata; family Ornithorhynchidae; genus Ornithorhynchus; species Ornithorhynchus anatinus. The sequence goes on along the minus strand of NW_024396679.1, from coordinate 50,227 downwards.
GCAAAGATCAGGCCCGCCGAAAAGGTTAATCCGGAAGAAAAAGATCAGGTCGGAAGCACAGGTCAGGCCAGGGGCAGAGGTTAAGCTGGGATTAAAGATCAGGCCGTGAGCAAAGGGCGGGCCGGGGCAGAGGTTTAACCGGGAGCAGAGGTTTAGCCGGGAGAAAAGATCAGGCCGGGAGCAAAGGGCGGGCCGGGGGCAGAGGTTTAAGCGGGAGCAGAGTTTTAGCCGGGAAAAAAGATCAGGCCGGGAGCAAAGGGAGACCCGCAGAAAAGGTGGGGCCGGGAGCAAAGGTCAGGCCCGCAGAAAAGGTTAATCCGGAAGAAAAAGGTCAGGTCTGGAGCACAGGTCAGGCCATGGGCACAGGTTTAGCCCGGAGAAAAGATCAGACCGGGAGCAAAGGTCGCACCAGGAGCAGAGGCCAGACCCGCCGAAAAGGTCATGCCGGAGGAAAAAGGTCGGGCGGAGGAAAAGGTCTGGCCGAGAGCAGAGGTTTGGCCGGGAGAAAAGATCAGGCCGGGAGCAAAGGGAGACCCGCAGAAAAGGCGGGGCCGGGAGCAAAGATCAGGCCCGCTGAAAAGGTTAATCTGGAAGAAAAAGATCAGGTCGGAAGCACAGGTCAGGCCAGGGGCAGAGGTTTGGCCGGGAGAAAAGATCAGGCCGGGAGCAAAGTTCGGGCTAGGAGCACAGGTTTAGCCAGGAGCAGAGGTTTGCACAGGAGGAAAGATCAGGCCGGGAGCAAAGGGCAGAACAGCTGAAGAGGTTTAGCTGAGCGAAAAGGTCAGGCCGGGAGCAGAGGTCGGGCCGGGAGCAAAGGTGGGGCCGGGAGCAAAGGTCAGGCCCGCAGAAAATGTTAATCCAGAAGAAAAAGGTCAGGTCTGGAGCTCAGGTCAGGCCGCGGGCAGAGGTTTAGCCGGGAGAAAAGATCAGGCCGCGGGCAAAGGGCGGGTTCGGGGGCCAGAGGTTTAACCGGGAGCAGAGGTTTAGCCGGGAGAAAAGATCAGGCCGGGAGAAAAGGGCGGGTCGGGGGCAGAGGTTTCACCGGGAGCAGAGGTTTAGCCGGGAGAAAAGATGGGGCTTGGAGCAAATGGCGGGCCGGGGGGCAGAGGTTTAACCGGCAGCAGAGGTTTAGCCGCGAGAGAAGATCGGGCCGGGAGCATAGGGCGGGCCGGGGGCACAGGTTTTACCGGGAGCAGAGGTTTAGCCGGGAGAAAAGATGGGGCTTGGTCCAAATGTCGGGCCGGGACCAGAGGTTTAACCGGGCGCAGAGGTTTAGCCGGGAGAAATGATCAGGCCGGGAGCAAAAGGAGTGCCGGGGGCAGAGGTTTAACCGGCAGCAGAGGTTTAGCCGGGAGAAAAGATGAGGCCCGGAGCAGAGGTTTAGCCGGGAGCGGTGGTTTAGCTGGGAGAAAAGATGGGGCCGGGAGAAAAGATGGGGCCAGGAGCAAAGGGCGGGCGGGGGGCAGAGGTTTACCCGGAAGAAAACATCAGGCCATGAGCAAAGGGCGGGCCGGGGGCAGAGGTCAGGCCGGAGGAAAACATCAGGCCAGGAGCAAAGGGCGGGCCGGGGCAGAGGTTTAACCGGGAGCAGAAGTTTAGCCGGGAGAAAAGATCAGGCCCGGAGCAAATGGCGGGCCGGGGGCAGAGGTTTGGCCGGGAGCGGAGGTTTAGCGGGGAGAAAAGATCAGGCCGGGAGCAAAGGGCGGGCCGGGACACAGGTTTTACCGGGAGCAGATGTTTAGCTGGGAGAAAACATCAGGCCATGAGCAAAGGGTGGGCCGGGGGCAGAGGTCAGGCCAGAGGAAAACATCAGGCCAGGAGCAAAGGGCGGGCCGGGGGGAAAGGGTTAACCGGGAGCATTGGTTAGCCGGGAAAAAAGATCAGGCCCGGAGCAAAGGGCGGGCCGGGGTCAGAGGTTTAACCGGGAGCATTGGTTTAGCTGGGAAAAAGATCAGGCCGGGAGCAAAGGGAGACCCGCAGAAAAGGTGGGGGCCGGGAGCAAAGGTCAGGCCGCAGAAAAGGTTAATACAGAAGCAAAAGGTCAGGTCTGGTGCACAGGTCAGGCCGCGGGCAGAGGTTTAGGCAGGAGAAAAAACCAGGCCGGGAGCAAAGGGCGGGCCGGGAGCAGAGGTTTAGCCGGGAGAAAAGATCAGGCCGGGAGCAAAGGGAGTGCCGGGGGAAGAGGTTTAACTGGGAGCAGAGGTTTAGCCGGGAGAAAAGATCAGGCAGGGAGCAAAGGGCAGGCCGGCGGCAGAGGTTTAACCGGGAGCATTGGTTTAGCCGGGAAAAAAGATCAGGCCGGGAGCAAAGGGAGACCCGCAGAAAAGGTGGGGCCGGGAGCAAAGGTCAGGCCCGCAGAAAAGGTTAATACAGAAGAAAAATGTCACGTCTGGAGCACAGGTCAGGCTGGGAGCAGAGGTTTATCCAGGAGAATAGATCAGGCCGGGAGCAAAGGGCGGGCCGGGGGCAGAGGTTTAACCGGGAGCAGAGGTTTAGCCGGGAGAAATGATCAGGCCGGGAGCAAAGGGCGGGCCGGTGGCAGAGGCTTAGCCGGGAGAAAAGATCAGTCCGGGAGCAAAGGGAGACCCGACGAAAAGGTGGGGCCGGGAGCAAAGGTCAGGCCCGCAGAAAAGGTTAATCCACAAGAAAAAGGTCAGGTCTGGAGCACAGGTCAGGCCGCGGGCAGAGGTTTAGCCGGGAAAAAGACCAGGCCGGGAGCAAAGGGCGGGCAGGGAGCAGAGGTTTAGCCAGGAGAAAAGATCAGGCCGGGAGCAAAGGGAGTGCCGGGGGCAAAGGTTTAACCAGGAGCAGAGGTTTAGCCGGGAGAAATGATCAAGCCGGGAGCAAAGGGCGGGCCGGGGGCAGAGGTTTAACCAGGAGCAGAGGTTTAGCCGGGAGAAATGATCAGGCCGGGAGCAAAAGGGAGTGCCGGGGGAAGAGGTTTAACTGGGAGCAGAGGTTTAGCCGGGAGAAAAGATCAGGCAGGGAGCAAAGGGCGGGCCGGGGGCAGAGGTTTAACCGGGAGCATTGGTTTAGCCGGGAAAAAAGATCAGGCCCGGAGCAAAGGGAGACCCGCAGAAAAGGTGGGGCCGGGAGCAAAGGTCAGGCCCGCAGAAAAGGTTAATACAGAAGAAAAATGTCAGGTCTGGAGCACAGGTCAGGCCGGGAGCAGAGGTTTAGCCGGGAGAAAAGATCAGGCCGGGAGCAAAGGGAGTGCCGGGGGCAAAGGTTTAACCAGGAGCAGAGGTTTAGCCGGGAGAAATGATCAAGCCGGGAGCAAAGGGCGGGCCGGGGGCAGAGGTTTAACCAGGAGCAGAGGTTTAGCCGGGAGAAATGATCAGGCCGGGAGCAAAGGGAGTGCCGGGGGAAGAGGTTTAACTGGGAGCAGAGGTTTAGCCGGGAGAAAAGATCAGGCAGGGAGCAAAGGGCGGGCCGGGGGCAGAGGTTTAACCGGGAGCATTGGTTTAGCCGGGAAAAAAGATCAGGCCCGGAGCAAAGGGAGACCCGCAGAAAAGGTGGGGCCGGGAGCAATGGTCAGGCCCGCAGAAAAGGTTAATACAGAAGAAAAATGTCAGGTCTGGAGCACAGGTCAGGCCGGGAGCAGAGGTTTAGCCGTGAGAAAAGATCAGGCCGGGAGCAAAGGGCGGGCCAGGAGCAGAGGGTAAACCGGGAGCAGAGGTTTAGCCGGGAGAAAACATCAGTATGGGAGAAAAGGGTGGGCCCGGGGCAGAGGTTTAGCCAGGAGAAAAGATCAGGCCGGGAGCAAAGGGCGGGCCGGGGGCAGAGGTTTAACCGGGAGCAGAGGTTTAGCCGGGAGAAAAGATCAGGCCGGGAGCAAAGGGCGGGCCAGCGGCAGAGGTTTAACCGGGAGCAGAGGTTTGTCCGGGAGAAAAGATCAGGCCGGGAGCAAAGGGCGGGCCGGGGGCAGAGGTTTAGCCAGGAGAAAAGATCAGGCCGGGAGCAAAGGGCGGGGCGGGAGCAGAGGTTTAGCCGGGAGAAAAGATCAGATCGGGAGCAAAGGGCGGGCCGGGGGCAGAGGTTTAACGGGGAGCAGAGATTTAGCCGGGAGAAGAGATCAGGCCGGGAGCAAAGGGCGGGCCAGGGCAGAGGTTCACCCGGGAGCAGAGGTTTAGCCGGGAGAAAAGATCAGGCCGGGAGCAGAAGTTTGGCCGGGAGAAAAGGTGAGGCCGGAGAAAAGGTTAATCCGGAAGAAAAAGGTCAGGGCGGGAGCAAAGGTCAGACGCGCAGAAAAGGTTAATCCAGAAGAAAAAGGTCAGGTCGGGAGCACAAGTCAGGCCGAGAGTAGAGGTTTGTCCGGGAGAAAAGATCCGGTCGGAAGCAAAGGGCGGTACCGGGGCAGAGGTTTAACCGGGAGAAAAGACCAGGCCGGGAACAAAGGCGGGCCGGGAGCAAAGGTCAGGGCGCTGAAAAGGTTAATCCGGAAGAAAAAGGTAAGGTCGGGAGCACAGGTCAGGCTGGAGCAGAGGTTTAGCCGGGAGAAAAGATGGGGCTGGAGCAAATGGCGGCCGGGGGCAGACGTTTAACCGGGACGAAGAGGTTTAGCCGGGAGAAAAGATCAAGCCGGGAGCAAAGGGCGGGCCGGGGGCAGAGGTTTAACCGGGAACAGAGGTTTAGCCGGGAGAAGAGATCAGGCCGGGAGCAAAGGGCGGGCCTGGAGCAGAGGTTTAACCGGGAGCAGAGGTTTAGCCGGGAAAAAAGATCAGGCCGGGAGCAAAGGGCGGGCCGGGGGCAGAGGTTTAACCGGGAGCAGAGATTTAGCCGGGAGAAAAGATCAGGCCGGGAGCAAAGGGCTGGCCCGGGGCAGAGGTTTAGCCGGGAGAAAAGATCAGGCCGGAGTAAAGGGAGACCCGCAGAAAAGTTGGGGCCGGGAGCAAAGGTCAGGCCAGCAGAAAAGGTTAATCCAGAAGAAAAAGGTCAGGTCTGGAGCACAGGTCAGGCCACGGGCAGAGGTTTAGCCGGGAGAAAACATCAGGCCGGGAGCAGAGGGCGGGCCGGGGGCAGAGATTTAGCCGGTAGAAAACATCAGGCCGGAAGAAAAGATCAGGCCGGGAACAAAGGGCGGGGCGGGGGCAGAGGTTTCACTGGGAGAAAAGATCAGGCCGGGAGCAAAGGGCGGGGCGGGGGCAGAGGTTTAGCCAGGAGAAAAGATCAGGCCGGGAGCAAAGGGCGGGCCGGGGGCAGAGGTTTAAACGGGAGCAGAGGTTTAGACGGGAGAAAGATGGGGCTGGGAGCAAAGGGCGGGCCGGGGGCAGAGGTTTAACCGGGAGCAGAGATTTAGCCGGGAGAAGAGATCAGGCCGGGAGCAAAGGTCGCGCCGGGAGCAGAGGCCAAACCCGCCCAAAGGGTCAGGCCGGAAGATAAAGGTCGGGCGGAGGAAAAGGTATGGCCACGAGCAGAGGTTTGGCCAGGAGAAAAGACCAGGCCGGGAGCAAAGGGCGGGCCGGGGGCAGAGATTTAGCAGGGAGAAAACATCAGGCCAGAAGAAAAGATCAGGCCGGGAGCAAAGGGCGGTCCGGGGGCAGAGGTTTACCGGGAGCAGAGGTTTAGCCGGGAGAAAAGAGCAGGCCGGGAGCAAAGGGCGGGCCGGGGGCAGAGGTTTAGCCAGGAGAAAAGATCCGGTCGGAAGCAAAGGGCGGGCCGGGGGCAGAGGTTTTCACCGGGAGAAAAGATCAGGCCGGGAGCAAAGGGCGGGGCGGGAGCAGAGGTTTAGCCGGGAGAAAAGATCAGACCGGGAGCAAAGGGCGGGCCGGGGGCAGAGGTTTAACCGGTAGCAGAGATTTAGCCGGGAGAAGAGATCAGGCCGGGAGCAAAGGGCGGGCCAGGGGCAGAGGTTCAACCGGGAGCAGAGGTTTAGCCGGGAGAAAAGATCAGGCCGGGAGCAGAAGTTTGGCCGGGAGAAAAGGTGGGGCCGGAGAAAAGGTCGGGCCGGGAGAAAAGGTCAGGGCGGGAGCAAAGGTCAGACGCGCAGAAAAGGTTAATCCAGAAGAAAAAGGTCAGGTCGGGAGCACAAGTCAGGCCGGGAGCAGAGGTTTGTCTGGGAGAAAAGATCCGGTCGGAAGCAAAGGGCGGGCCGGGGGCAGAGGTTTGTCCGGGAGCAGAGGTTTGGCCGGGAGAAAAGACCAGGCCAGGAGCAAAGGGCGGGCCGGGGGCAGAGATTTAGCCGGGAGAAAACATCAGGCCAGAAGAAAAGATCAGGCCGGGAGCAAAGGGCGGGCCGGGGGCAGAGGTTTAACCGGGAGCAGAGGTTTAGCTGGGAGAAAGATCAGGCCGGGAACCAAGGGCGGGCGGGGGGCAGAGGTTTAGCCAGGAGAAAGATCAGGCCGGGAGCAAAGGGCGGGCCGGGAGCAGAGTTTAGCCGGGGAGAAAAGATCAGACCGGGAGCAAACGGCGGGCCGGGGGCAGAGGTTTAACGGGGAGTAGAGATTAGCCGGGAGAAGAGATCAGGCCGGGAGCAAAGGCCGGCCAGGGGCAGAGGTTCAACGGGAGCAGAGGTTTAGCCGGGAGAAAAGATCAGGCCGGGACCAGAAGTTTGGCCGGGAGAAAAGGTGAGGCCGGGAGAAAAGGTCAGGGCGGGAGCAAAGGTCAGACGCGCAGAAAAGGTTAATCCAGAAGAAAAAGGTCAGGTCGGGAGCACAAGTCAGGCCGGGAGTAGAGGTTTGTCCGGGAGAAAAGATCCGGTCGGAAGCAAAGGGCGGGCCGGGGGCAGAGGTTTGTCCGGGAGCAGAGGTTTAGCCGGGAGAAAACATCAGGCCAGGAGCAGAGGGCGGGCCGGGGTCAGAGATTTAGCCGGGAGAAAACATCAGGCCGGAAGAAAGGATCAGGCCGGGAGCAAAGGGCGGGCCGGGGGCAGAGGTTAGCCAGGAGAAAAGACCCGGTCTGAAACAAAGGGCGGTCCGGGGGCAGAGGTTTAACCGGGAGAAAAGACCAGGCCGGCAGCAAAGGGCGGGCCGGGAGCAAAGGTCAGGCCCGCTGAAAAGGTTAATCCGGAAGAAAAAGGTAAGGTCGGGAGCACAGGTCAGGCTGGGAGCAGAGGTTTAGCCGGGAGAAAAGATCAGGCCGGGAGCAAAGGGCGGGCTGGGGGCAGAGGTTTAACCGGGAGCAGAGGTTTAGCCGGGAGAAAAGATCAGGCCGGGAGCAAAGGGTGGGCCGGGGGCAGAGGTTTAACCGGGAACAGAGGTTTAGCCGGGAGAAGAGATCAGGCCGGGACCAGAAGTTTGGCCGGGAGAAAAGGTGAGGCCGGGAGAAAAGGTCAGGGCGGGAGCAAAGGTCAGATGCGCAGAAAAGGTTAATCCAGAAGAAAAAGGTCAGGTCGGGAGCACAAGTCAGGCCGGGAGTAGAGGTTTGTCCGGGAGAAAAGATCCGGTCGGAAGCAAAGGGCGGGCCGGGGGCAGAGGTTTGTCCGGGAGCAGAGGTTTAGCCGGGAGAAAACATCAGGCCAGGAGCAGAGGGCGGGCCGGGGTCAGAGATTTAGCCGGGAGAAAACATCAGGCCGGAAGAAAGGATCAGGCCGGGAGCAAAGGGCGGGCCGGGGGCAGAGGTTTAGCCAGGAGAAAAGACCCGGTCTGAAACAAAGGGCGGTCCGGGGGCAGAGGTTTAACCGGGAGAAAAGACCAGGCCGGCAGCAAAGGGCGGGCCGGGAGCAAAGGTCAGGCCCGCTGAAAAGGTTAATCCGGAAGAAAAAGGTAAGGTCGGGAGCACAGGTCAGGCTGGGAGCAGAGGTTTAGCCGGGAGAAAAGATCAGGCCGGGAGCAAAGGGCGGGCTGGGGGCAGAGGTTTAACCGGGAGCAGAGGTTTAGCCGGGAGAAAAGATCAGGCCGGGAGCAAAGGGTGGGCCGGGGGCAGAGGTTTAACCGGGAACAGTGGTTAGCCGGGAGAAAAGATCAGGCCGGGAGCAAAGGATGGGCCCGGGGGCAGACGTTTAACCGGGAGCAGAGGTTTAGCCGGGAGAGAAGATCAGGCCGGGAGCAAAGGGTGGGCCGGGGGCAGAGGTTTAACCGGGAGCAGAGGTTTAGCCGGGAGAAAAAATCAGGCCGGGAGCAAAGGGCGGCCGGGGACAGAGGTTTAACCGGGAGCAGAGGTTGGGCCGGGAGCAGAGGTTTAGCCGGGAGAAAAGATCAGGCCGGGAGCAAAGGGCGGGCCAGCGGCAGAGGTTTAACCGGGAGCAGAGGTTTGTCCGGGAGAAAAGATCAGGCCGGGAGCAAAGGGAGCCCTGCAAAAAAGGTGGGGCCGGGAGCAAAGGTCAGGCCCGCAGAAAAGGTTAATCCGGAATAAAAGATCAGGTCGGAAGCACAGGTCAGGCTAGGAGCAGAGGTTTAGCCGGGAGAAAAGATGGGGCTGGGAGCAAATGGCGGGCCGGGGGCAGAGGTTTAACTGGGAGCAGAGGTTTAGCCGGGAGGAAAGATCAGGCCAGGAGCAATGGGTGGGCCGGGGGCAGAGGTTTAACCGGGAGCAGAGGTTTAGCCGGGAGAAAAAATCAGGCCGGGAGCAAAGGGGTGGGCCGGGGGCAGAGGTTTATCCGGGAGCAGAGGTTGGGCCGGGAGCAGAGGTTTAGCCGGGAGAAAAGATCAGGCCGGGAGCAAAGGGCGGGCCAGCGGCAGAGGTTTAACCGGGAGCAGAGGTTTAGCCGGGAGAAAAGATCAGGCCGGGAGCAAAGGGAGCCCTGCAAAAAAGGTGGGGCCGGGAGCAAAGGTCAGGCCCGCAGAAAAGGTTAATCCGGAATAAAAGATCAGGTCGGAAGCACAGGTCAGGCTAGGAGCAGAGGTTTAGCCGGGAGAAAAGATGGGGCTGGGAGCAAATGGCGGGCCGGGGCAGAGGTTTAACTGGGAGCAGAGGTTTAGCCGGGAGGAAAGATCAAGCCGGGAGCAAAGGGCGGGCCGGGGGCAGAGGTTTAACCGGGAGCAGAGGTTTAGCCGGGAGAAATGATCAGGCCGGGAGCAAAGGGCGGGCCTTGGGCAGAGGTTTAACCGGGAGCAGTGGTTTAGCCGGGAGAAAAGATCAGGCCGGGAGCAAAGGGCGGGCCGGGGGCAGAGGTTTAACCGGGAGCAGAGTTTTAGCCGGGAAAAAGATCAGGCCGGGAGCAAAGGGAGACCCGCAGAAAAGGTGGGGCCGGGAGCAAAGGTCAGGCCCGCAGAAAAGGTTAATCCGGAAGAAAAAGGTCAGGTCTGGAGCACAGGTCAGGCCATGGGCACAGGTTTAGCCCGGAGAAAAGATCAGACCGGGAGCAAAGGTCGCACCAGGAGCAGAGGCCAGACCCGCCGAAAAGGTCATGCCGGAGGAAAAAGGTCGGGCGGAGGAAAAGGTCTGGCCGAGAGCAGAGGTTTGGCCGGGAGAAAAGATCAGGCCGGGAGCAAAGGGAGACCCGCAGTTAAGGCGGGGCCGGGAGCAAAGATCAGGCCCGCTGAAAAGGTTAATCTGGAAGAAAAAGATCAGGTCGGAAGCACAGGTCAGGCCAGGGGCAGAGGTTTGGCCGGGAGAAAAGATCAGGCCGGGAGCAAAGTTCGGGCTAGGAGCACAGGTTTAGCCGGGAGCAGAGGTTTGCACAGGAGGAAAGATCAGGCCGGGAGCAAAGGGCAGAACAGCTGAAGAGGTTTAGCTGAGCGAAAAGGTCAGGCCGGGAGCAGAGGTCGGGCCGGGAGCAAAGGTGGGGCCGGGAGCAAAGGTCAGGCCCGCAGAAAAGGTTAATCCAGAAGAAAAAGGTCAGGTCTGGAGCTCAGGTCAGGCCGCGGGCAGAGGTTTAGCCGGGAGAAAAGATCAGGCCGGGAGCAAAGGGCGGGCCGGGGGCAGAGGTTTAACCGGGAGCAGAGGTTTAGCCGGGAGAAAAGATCAGGCCGGGAGAAAAGGGCGGGTCGGGGGCAGAGGTTTCACCGGGAGCAGAGGTTTAGCCGGGAGAAAAGATGGGGCTTGGAGCAAATGGCGGGCCGGGGGCAGAGGTTTAACCGGCAGCAGAGGTTTAGCCGCGAGAGAAGATCGGGCCGGGAGCATAGGGCGGGCCGGGCGCACAGGTTTTACCGGGAGCAGAGGTTTAGCCGGGAGAAAAGATGGGGCTTGGTCCAAATGTCGGGCCGGGACCAGAGGTTTAACCGGGAGCAGAGGTTTAGCCGGGAGAAATGATCAGGCCGGGAGCAAAAGGAGTGCCGGGGGCAGAGGTTTAACCGGCAGCAGAGGTTTAGCCGGGAGAAAAGATGAGGCCCGGAGCAAAGGGCGGGCCGGGAGCAGAGGTTTAGCCGGGAGCAGTGGTTTAGCTGGGAGAAAAGATGGGGCCGGGAGAAAAGATGGGGCCAGGAGCAAAGGGCGGGCGGGGGCAGAGGTTTACCCGGAAGAAAACATCAGGCCATGAGCAAAGGGCGGGCCGGGGGCAGAGGTCAGGCCGGAGGAAAACATCAGGCCAGGAGCAAAGGGCGGGCCGGGGGCAGAGGTTTAAACCGGGAGCAGAAGTTTAGCATGGAGAAAAGATCAGGCCCGGAGCAAATGGCGGGCCGGGGGCAGAGGTTTGGCCGGGAGCGGAGGTTTAGCGGGGAGAAAAGATCAGGCCGGGAGCAAAGGGCGGGCCGGGACACAGGTTTTACCGGGAGCAGATGTTTAGCTGGGAGAAAACATCAGGCCATGAGCAAAGGGTGGGCCGGGGGCAGAGGTCAGGCCAGAGGAAAACATCAGGCCAGGAGCAAAGGGCGGGCCGGGGGGAAAGGGTTAACCGGGAGCATTGGTTTAGCCGGGAAAAAAGATCAGGCCCGGAGCAAAGGGCGGGCCGGGGTCAGAGGTTTAACCGGGAGCATTGGTTTAGCTGGGAAAAAAGATCAGGCCGGGAGCAAAGGGAGACCCGCAGAAAAGGTGGGGCCGGGAGCAAAGGTCAGGCCGCAGAAAAGGTTAATACAGAAGCAAAAGGTCAGGTCTGGTGCACAGGTCAGGCCGCGGGCAGAGGTTTAGGCAGGAGAAAAGACCAGGCCGGGAGCAAAGGGCGGGCCGGGAGCAGAGGTTTAGCCGGGAGAAAAGATCAGGCCGGGAGCAAAGGGAGTGCCGGGGGAAGAGGTTTAACTGGGAGCAGAGGTTTAGCCGGGAGAAAAGATCAGGCAGGGAGCAAAGGGCAGGCCGGCGGCAGAGGTTTAACCGGCAGCATTGGTTTAGCCGGGAAAAAAGATCAGGCCGGGAGCAAAGGGAGACCCGCAGAAAAGGTGGGGCCGGGAGCAAAGGTCAGGCCCGCAGAAAAGGTTAATACAGAAGAAAAATGTCACGTCTGGAGCACAGGTCAGGCTGGGAGCAGAGGTTTATCCAGGAGAATAGATCAGGCCGGGAGCAAAGGGCGGGCCGGGGGCAGAGGTTTAACCGGGAGCAGAGGTTTAGCCGGGAGAAATGATCAGGCCGGGAGCAAAGGGCGGGCCGGTGGCAGAGGTTTAGCCGGGAGAAAAGATCAGTCCGGGAGCAAAGGGAGACCCGACGAAAAGGTGGGGCCGGGAGCAAAGGTCAGGCCCGCAGAAAAGGTTAATCCACAAGAAAAAGGTCAGGTCTGGAGCACAGGTCAGGCCGCGGGCAGAGGTTTAGCCGGGAAAAAAGACCAGGCCGGGAGCAAAGGGCGGGCAGGGAGCAGAGGTTTAGCCAGGAGAAAAGATCAGGCCGGGAGCAAAGGGAGTGCCGGGGGCAAAGGTTTAACCAGGAGCAGAGGTTTAGCCGGGAGAAATGATCAAGCCGGGAGCAAAGGGCGGGCCGGGGGCAGAGGTTTAACCAGGAGCAGAGGTTTAGCCGGGAGAAATGATCAGGCCGGGAGCAAAGGGAGTGCCGGGGGAAGAGGTTTAACTGGGAGCAGAGGTTTAGCCGGGAGAAAAGATCAGGCAGGGAGCAAAGGGTGGGCCGGGGGCAGAGGTTTAACCGGGAGCATTGGTTTAGCCGGGAAAAAAGATCAGGCCCGGAGCAAAGGGAGACCCGCAGAAAAGGTGGGGCCGGGAGCAAAGGTCAGGCCCGCAGAAAAGGTTAATACAGAAGAAAAATGTCAGGTCTGGAGCACAGGTCAGGCCGGGAGCAGAGGTTTAGCCGGGAGAAAAGATCAGGCCGGGAGCAAAGGGAGTGCCGGGGGCAAAGGTTTAACCAGGAGCAGAGGTTTAGCCGGGAGAAATGATCAAGCCGGGAGCAAAGGGCGGGCCGGGGGCAGAGGTTTAACCAGGAGCAGAGGTTTAGCCGGGAGAAATGATCAGGCCGGGAGCAAAGGGAGTGCCGGGGCAAGAGCTTTAACTGGGAGCAGAGGTTTAGCCGGGAGAAAAGATCAGGCAGGGAGCAAAGGGCGGGCCGGGGGCAGAGGTTTAACCGGGAGCATTGGTTTAGCCGGGAAAAAAGATCAGGCCCGGAGCAAAGGGAGACCCGCAGAAAAGGTGGGGCCGGGAGCAATGGTCAGGCCCGCAGAAAAGGTTAATACAGAAGAAAAATGTCACGTCTGGAGCACAGGTCAGGCTGGGAGCAGAGGTTTATCCAGGAGAATAGATCAGGCCGGGAGCAAAGGGCGGGCCGGGGGCAGAGGTTTAACCGGGAGCAGAGGTTTAGCCGGGAGAAATGATCAGGCCGGGAGCAAAGGGCGGGCCGGTGGCAGAGGCTTAGCCGGGAGAAAAGATCAGTCCGGGAGCAAAGGGAGACCCGACGAAAAGGTGGGGCCGGGAGCAAAGGTCAGGCCCGCAGAAAAGGTTAATCCACAAGAAAAAGGTCAGGTCTGGAGCACAGGTCAGGCCGCGGGCAGAGGTTTAGCCGGGAAAAAAGACCAGGCCGGGAGCAAAGGGCGGGCAGGGAGCAGAGGTTTAGCCAGGAGAAAAGATCAGGCCGGGAGCAAAGGGAGTGCCGGGGGCAAAGGTTTAACCAGGAGCAGAGGTTTAGCCGGGAGAAATGATCAAGCCGGGAGCAAAGGGCGGGCCGGGGGCAGAGGTTTAACCAGGAGCAGAGGTTTAGCCGGGAGAAATGATCAGGCCGGGAGCAAAGGGAGTGCCGGGGGAAGAGGTTTAACTGGGAGCAGAGGTTTAGCCGGGAGAAAAGATCAGGCAGGGAGCAAAGGGCGGGCCGGGGGCAGAGGTTTAACCGGGAGCATTGGTTTAGCCGGGAAAAAAGATCAGGCCCGGAGCAAAGGGAGACCCGCAGAAAAGGTGGGGCCGGGAGCAAAGGTCAGGCCCGCAGAAAAGGTTAATACAGAAGAAAAATGTCAGGTCTGGAGCACAGGTCAGGCCGGGAGCAGAGGTTTAGCCGGGAGAAAAGATCAGCCCGGGAGCAAAGGGAGTGCCGGGGGCAAAGGTTTAACCAGGAGCAGAGGTTTAGCCGGGAGAAATGATCAAGCCGGGAGCAAAGGGCGGGCCGGGGGCAGAGGTTTAACCAGGAGCAGAGGTTTAGCCGGGAGAAATGATCAGGCCGGGAGCAAAGGGAGTGCCGGGGCAAGAGCTTTAACTGGGAGCAGAGGTTTAGCCGGGAGAAAAGATCAGGCAGGGAGCAAAGGGCGGGCCGGGGGCAGAGGTTTAACCGGGAGCATTGGTTTAGCCGGGAAAAAAGATCAGGCCCGGAGCAAAGGGAGACCCGCAAAAAAGGTGGGGCCGGGAGCAATGGTCAGGCCCGCAGAAAAGGTTAATACAGAAGAAAAATGTCAGGTCTGGAGCACAGGTCAGGCCGGGAGCAGAGGTTTAGCCGTGAGAAAAGATCAGGCCGGGAGCAAAGGGCGGGCCAGGAGCAGAGGGTAAACCGGGAGCAGAGGTTTAGCCGGGAGAAAACATCAGTATGGGAGAAAAGGGTGGGTCGGGGGCAGAGGTTTAGCCAGGAAAAAGATCAGGCCGGGAGCAAAGGGCGGGCCGGGGGCAGAGGTTTAACCGGGAGCAGAGGTTTAGCCGGGAGAAAAGATCAGGCCGGGAGCAAAGGGCGGGCCAGCGGCAGAGGTTTAACCGGGAGCAGAGGTTTGTCCGGGAGAAAAGATCAGGCCGGGAGCAAAGGGCGGGCCGGGGGCAGAGGTTTAGCCAGGAGAAAAGATCAGGCCGGGAGCAAAGGGCGGGGCGGGAGCAGAGGTTTAGCCGGGAGAAAAGATCAGACCGGGAGCAAAGGGAGTGCCGTGGGAAGAGGTTTAACTGGGAGCAGAGGTTTAGCCGGGAGAAAAGATCAGGCAGGGAGCAAAGGGCAGGCCGGCGGCAGAGGTTTAACCGGCAGCATTGGTTTAGCCGGGAAAAAAGATCAGGCCGGGAGCAAAGGGAGACCCGCAGAAAAGGTGGGGCCGGGAGCAAAGGTCAGGCCCGCAGAAAAGGTTAATACAGAAGAAAAATGTCACGTCTGGAGCACAGGTCAGGCTGGGAGCAAGGGTTTATCCAGGAGAATAGATCAGGCCGGGAGCAAAGGGCGGGCCGGGGGCAGAGGTTTAACCGGGAGCAGAGGTTTAGCCGGGAGAAATGATCAGGCCGGGAGCAAAGGGCGGGCCGGTGGCAGAGGCTTAGCCGGGAGAAAAGATCAGTCCGGGAGCAAAGGGAGACCCGACGAAAAGGTGGGGCCGGGAGCAAAGGTCAGGCCCGCAGAAAAGGTTAATCCACAAGAAAAAGGTCAGGTCTGGAGCACAGGTCAGGCCGCGGGCAGAGGTTTAGCCGGGAAAAAGACCAGGCCGGGAGCAAAGGGCGGGCAGGGAGCAGAGGTTTAGCCAGGAGAAAAGATCAGGCCGGGAGCAAAGGGAGTGCCGGGGGCAAAGGTTTAACCAGGAGCAGAGGTTTAGCCGGGAGAAATGATCAGGCCGGGAGCAAAGGGCGGGCCGGGGGCAGAGGTTTAACCAGGAGCAGAGGTTTAGCCGGGAGAAATGATCAGGCCGGGAGCAAAGGGAGTGCCGGGGGAAGAGGTTTAACTGGGAGCAGAGGTTTAGCCGGGAGAAAAGATCAGGCAGGGAGCAAAGGGCGGGCCGGGGGCAGAGGTTTAACCGGGAGCATTGGTTTAGCCGGGAAAAAAGATCAGGCCCGGAGCAAAGGGAGACCCGCAGAAAAGGTGGGGCCGGGAGCAAAGGTCAGGCCCGCAGAAAAGGTTAGTACAAAAGAAAAATGTCAGGTCTGGAGCACAGGTCAGGCCGGGAGCAGAGGTTTAGCCGGCAGAAAAGATCAGCCCGGGAGCAAAGGGAGTGCCGGGGGCAAAGGTTTAACCCGGAGCAGAGGTTTAGCCGGGAGAAATGATCAAGCCGGGAGCAAAGGGCGGGCCGGGGGCAGAGGTTTAACCAGGAGCAGAGGTTTAGCCGGGAGAAATGATCAGGCCGGGAGCAAAGGGAGTGCCGGGGCAAGAGCTTTAACTGGGAGCAGAGGTTTAGCCGGGAGAAAAGATCAGGCAGGGAGCAAAGGGCGGGCCGGGGGCAGAGGTTTAACCGGGAGCATTGGTTTAGCCGGGAAAAAAGATCAGGCCCGGAGCAAAGGGAGACCCGCAGAAAAGGTGGGGCCGGGAGCAATGGTCAGGCCCGCAGAAAAGGTTAATACAGAAGAAAAATGTCAGGTCTGGAGCACAGGTCAGGCCGGGACCAGAGGTTTAGCCGTGAGAAAAGATCAGGCCGGGAGCAAAGGGCGGGCCAGGAGCAGAGGGTAAACCGGGAGCAGAGGTTTAGCCGGGAGAAAACATCAGTATGGGAGAAAAGGGTGGGTCGGGGGCAGAGGTTTAGCCAGGAGAAAAGATCAGCCCGGGAGCAAAGGGCGGGCCGGGGGCAGAGGTTTAACCGGGAGCAGAGGTTTAGCCGGGAGAAAAGATCAGGCCGGGAGCAAAGGGCGGGCCAGCGGCAGAGGTTTAACCGGGAGCAGAGGTTTGTCCGGGAGAAAAGATCAGGCCGGGAGCAAAGGGCGGGCCGGGGGCAGAGGTTTAGCCAGGAGAAAAGATCAGGCCGGGAGCAAAGGGCGGGGCGGGAGCAGAGGTTTAGCCGGGAGAAAAGATCAGATCGGGAGCAAAGGACGGGCCGGGGGCAGAGGTTTAACGGGGAGCAGAGATTTAGCCGGGAGAAGAGATCAGGCCGGGAGCAAAGGGCGGGCCAGGGGCAGAGGTTCAACCGGGAGCAGAGGTTTAGCCGGGAGAAAAGATCAGGCCGGGAGCAGAAGTTTGGCCGGGAGAAAAGGTGAGGCCGGGAGAAAAGGTGTGGCCGGAAGAAAAGGTCAGGGCGGGAGCAAAGGTCAGACGCGCAGAAAAGGTTAATCCAGAAGAAAAAGATCAGGTCGGGAGCACAAGTCAGGCCGAGAGTAGAGGTTTGTCCGGGAGAAAAGATCCGGTCGGAAGCAAAGGGCGGTCCGGGGGCAGAGGTTTAACCGGGAGAAAAGACCAGGCCGGGAACAAAGGGCGGGCCGGGAGCAAAGGTCAGGGCCGCTGAAAAGGTTAATCCGGAAGAAAAAGGTAAGGTCGGGAGCACAGGTCAGGCTGGGAGCAGAGGTTTAGCCGGGAGAAAAGATGGGGCTGGGAGCAAATGGCGGGCCGGGGGCAGACGTTTAACCGGGACCAGAGGTTTAGCCGGGAGAAGAGATCAGGCCGGGAGCAAAGGGCGGGCCTGGAGCAGAGGTTTAACCGGGAGCAGAGGTTTAGCCGGGAAAAAAGATCAGGCCGGGCGCAAAGGGCGGGCCGGGGGCAGAGGTTTAACCGGGAGCAGAGATTTAGCCGGGAGAAAAGATCAGGCCGGGAGCAAAGGGCTGGCCCGGGGCAGAGGTTTAGCCGGGAGAAAAGATCAGGCCGGGAGTAAAGGGAGACCCGCAGAAAAGTTGGGGCCGGGAGCAAAGGTCAGGCCAGCAGAAAAGGTTAATCCAGAAGAAAAAGGTCAGGTCTGGAGCACAGGTCAGGCCACGGGCAGAGGTTTAGCCGGGAGAAAACATCAGGCCGGGAGCAGAGGGCGGGCCGGGGGCAGAGATTTAGCCGGTAGAAAACATCAGGCCGGAAGAAAAGATCAGGCCGGGAACAAAGGGCGGGGCGGGGGCAGAGGTTTCACTGGGAGAAAAGATCAGGCCGGGAGCAAAGGGCGGGGCGGGGGCAGAGGTTTAGCCAGGAGAAAAGATCAGGCCGGGAGCAAAGGGCGGGCCGGGGGCAGAGGTTTAAACGGGAGCAGAGGTTTAGACGGGAGAAAGATGGGGCTGGGAGCAAAGGGCGGGCCGGGGGCAGAGGTTTAACCGGGAGCAGAGATTTAGCCGGGAGAAGAGATCAGGCCGGGAGCAAAGGTCGCGCCGGGAGCAGAGGCCAAACCCGCCCAAAGGGTCAGGCCGGAAGATAAAGGTCGGGCGGAGGAAAAGGTATGGCCACGAGCAGAGGTTTGGCCAGGAGAAAAGACCAGGCCGGGAGCAAAGGGCGGGCCGGGGGCAGAGATTTAGCAGGGAGAAAACATCAGGCCAGAAGAAAAGATCAGGCCGGGAGCAAAGGGCGGTCCGGGGGCAGAGGTTTACCGGGAGCAGAGGTTTAGCCGGGAGAAAAGAGCAGGCCGGGAGCAAAGGCCGGGCCGGGGGCAGAGGTTTAGCCAGGAGAAAAGATCCGGTCGGAAGCAAAGGGCGGGCCGGGGGCAGAGGTTTCACCGGGAGAAAAGATCAGGCCGGGAGCAAAGGGCGGGGCGGGAGCAGAGGTTTAGCCGGGAGAAAAGATCAGACCGGGAGCAAAGGGCGGGCCGGGGGCAGAGGTTTAACCGGTAGCAGAGATTTAGCCGGGAGAAGAGATCAGGCCGGGAGCAAAGGGCGGGCCAGGGGCAGAGGTTCAACCGGGAGCAGAGGTTTAGCCGGGAGAAAAGATCAGGCCGGGAGCAGAAGTTTGGCCGGGAGAAAAGGTGGGGCCGGAGAAAAGGTCGGGCCGGGAGAAAAGGTCAGGGCGGGAGCAAAGGTCAGACGCGCAGAAAAGGTTAATCCAGAAGAAAAAGGTCAGGTCGGGAGCACAAGTCAGGCCGGGAGCAGAGGTTTGTCTGGGAGAAAAGATCCGGTCGGAAGCAAAGGGCGGGCCGGGGGCAGAGGTTTGTCCGGGAGCAGAGGTTTGGCCGGGAGAAAAGACCAGGCCAGGAGCAAAGGGCGGGCCGGGGGCAGAGATTTAGCCGGGAGAAAACATCAGGCCAGAAGAAAAGATCAGGCCGGGAGCAAAGGGCGGTCCGGGGGCAGAGGTTTAACCGGGAGCAGAGGTTTAGCTGGGAGAAAAGATCAGGCCGGGAACCAAGGGCGGGCGGGGGGCAGAGGTTTAGCCAGGAGAAAAGATCAGGCCGGGAGCAAAGGGCGGGGCGGGAGCAGAGGTTTAGCCGGGAGAAAAGATCAGACCGGGAGCAAACGGCGGGCCGGGGGCAGAGGTTTAACGGGGAGTAGAGATTTAGCCGGGAGAAGAGATCAGGCCGGGAGCAAAGGGCCGGCCAGGGGCAGAGGTTCAACCGGGAGCAGAGGTTTAGCCGGGAGAAAAGATCAGGCCGGGACCAGAAGTTTGGCCGGGAGAAAAGGTGAGGCCGGGAGAAAAGGTCAGGGCGGGAGCAAAGGTCAGACGCGCAGAAAAGGTTAATCCAGAAGAAAAAGGTCAGGTCGGGAGCACAAGTCAGGCCGGGAGTAGAGGTTTGTCCGGGAGAAAAGATCCGGTCGGAAGCAAAGGGCGGGCCGGGGGCAGAGGTTTGTCCGGGAGCAGAGGTTTAGCCGGGAGAAAACATCAGGCCAGGAGCAGAGGGCGGGCCGGGGTCAGAGATTTAGCCGGGAGAAAACATCAGGCCGGAAGAAAGGATCAGGCCGGGAGCAAAGGGCGGGCCGGGGGCAGAGGTTTAGCCAGGAGAAAAGACCCGGTCTGAAACAAAGGGCGGTCCGGGGGCAGAGGTTTAACCGGGAGAAAAGACCAGGCCGGCAGCAAAGGGCGGGCCGGGAGCAAAGGTCAGGCCCGCTGAAAAGGTTAATCCGGAAGAAAAAGGTAAGGTCGGGAGCACAGGTCAGGCTGGGAGCAGAGGTTTAGCCGGGAGAAAAGATCAGGCCGGGAGCAAAGGGCGGGCTGGGGGCAGAGGTTTAACCGGGAGCAGAGGTTTAGCCGGGAGAAAAGATCAGGCCGGGAGCAAAGGGTGGGCCGGGGGCAGAGGTTTAACCGGGAACAGAGGTTTAGCCGGGAGAAGAGATCAGGCCGGGACCAGAAGTTTGGCCGGGAGAAAAGGTGAGGCCGGGAGAAAAGGTCAGGGCGGGAGCAAAGGTCAGATGCGCAGAAAAGGTTAATCCAGAAGAAAAAGGTCAGGTCGGGAGCACAAGTCAGGCCGGGAGTAGAGGTTTGTCCGGGAGAAAAGATCCGGTCGGAAGCAAAGGGCGGGCCGGGGGCAGAGGTTTGTCCGGGAGCAGAGGTTTAGCCGGGAGAAAACATCAGGCCAGGAGCAGAGGGCGGGCCGGGGTCAGAGATTTAGCCGGGAGAAAACATCAGGCCGGAAGAAAGGATCAGGCCGGGAGCAAAGGGCGGGCCGGGGGCAGAGGTTTAGCCAGGAGAAAAGATCCGGTCGGAAACAAAGGGCGGGCCGGGGGCAGAGGTTTAACCGGGAGAAAAGACCAGGCCGGGAGCAAAGGGCGGGCCGGGAGCCAAGGCCAGGCCCGCTGAAAAGGTTAATCCGGAAGAAAAAGGTAAGGTCGGGAGCACAAGTCAGGCCAGGAGCAGAGGTTAGACCCGCAGAAAAGGTTAGGGCGGAAGAAAAGTCAGACCCGCAGAAAAGTTTAGGCCGGAAGAAAAGGTCAGGTCGGGAGCACAGGTCAGGCTGGGAGCAGAGGTTTAGCCGGGAGAAAAGATGGGGCTGGGAGCAAATGGCGGGCCGGGGGCAGACGTTTAACCGGGAGCAGAGGTTTAGCCGGGAGAAAAGATCAAGCCGGGAGCAAAGGGTGGGCCGGGGGCAGAGGTTTAACCGGGAACAGAGGTTTAGCCGGGAGAAGAGATCAGGCCGGGACCAGAAGTTTGGCCGGGAGAAAAGGTGAGGCCGGGAGAAAAGGTCAGGGCGGGAGCAAAGGTCAGACGCGCAGAAAAGGTTAATCCAGAAGAAAAAGGTCAGGTCGGGAGCACAAGTCAGGCCGGGAGTAGAGGTTTGTCCGGGAGAAAAGATCCGGTCGGAAGCAAAGGGCGGGCCGGGGGCAGAGGTTTGTCCGGGAGCAGAGGTTTAGCCGGGAGAAAACATCAGGCCAGGAGCAGAGGGCGGGCCGGGGTCAGAGATTTAGCCGGGAGAAAACATCAGGCCGGAAGAAAGGATCAGGCCGGGAGCAAAGGGCGGGCCGGGGGCAGAGGTTTAGCCAGGAGAAAAGACCCGGTCTGAAACAAAGGGCGGTCCGGGGGCAGAGGTTTAACCGGGAGAAAAGACCAGGCCGGGAGCAAAGGGCGGGCCGGGAGCAAAGGTCAGGCCCGCTGAAAAGGTTAATCCGGAAGAAAAAGGTAAGGTCGGGAGCACAGGTCAGGCTGGGAGCAGAGGTTTAGCCGGGAGAAAAGATCAGGCCGGGAGCAAAGGGCGGGCTGGGGGCAGAGGTTTAACCGGGAGCAGAGGTTTAGCCGGGAGAAAAGATCAGGCCGGGAGCAAAGGGTGGGCCGGGGGCAGAGGTTTAACCGGGAACAGAGGTTTAGCCGGGAGAAGAGATCAGGCCGGGACCAGAAGTTTGGCCGGGAGAAAAGGTGAGGCCGGGAGAAAAGGTCAGGGCGGGAGCAAAGGTCAGATGCGCAGAAAAGGTTAATCCAGAAGAAAAAGGTCAGGTCGGGAGCACAAGTCAGGCCGGGAGTAGAGGTTTGTCCGGGAGAAAAGATCCGGTCGGAAGCAAAGGGCGGGCCGGGGGCAGAGGTTTGTCCGGGAGCAGAGGTTTAGCCGGGAGAAAACATCAGGCCAGGAGCAGAGGGCGGGCCGGGGTCAGAGATTTAGCCGGGAGAAAACATCAGGCCGGAAGAAAGGATCAGGCCGGGAGCAAAGGGCGGGCCGGGGGCAGAGGTTTAGCCAGGAGAAAAGACCCGGTCTGAAACAAAGGGCGGTCCGGGGGCAGAGGTTTAACCGGGAGAAAAGACCAGGCCGGCAGCAAAGGGCGGGCCGGGAGCAAAGGTCAGGCCCGCTGAAAAGGTTAATCCGGAAGAAAAAGGTAAGGTCGGGAGCACAGGTCAGGCTGGGAGCAGAGGTTTAGCCGGGAGAAAAGATCAGGCCGGGAGCAAAGGGCGGGCTGGGGGCAGAGGTTTAACCGGGAGCAGAGGTTTAGCCGGGAGAAAAGATCAGGCCGGGAGCAAAGGGTGGGCCGGGGGCAGAGGTTTAACCGGGAACAGTGGTTTAGCCGGGAGAAAAGATCAGGCCGGGAGCAAAGGATGGGCCCGGGGGCAGACGTTTAACCGGGAGCAGAGGTTTAGCCGGGAGAGAAGATCAGGCCGGGAGCAAAGGGTGGGCCGGGGGCAGAGGTTTAACCGGGAGCAGAGGTTTAGCCGGGAGCAGAGGTTTAGCCGGGAGAAATGATCAGGCCTGGAGCAAAGTGAGTGCCGGGGGAAAAGGTTTAACCGGCAGCAGAGGTTTAGCCGGGAGAAAAGATCAGGCCCGGAGCAAAGGGCGGTCCGGGGGCACAGGTTTTACCGGGAGCAGAGGTTTAGCCGGGAAAAAGATCAGTCCGGGAGCAAAGGGCGGGGCGGGGGCAGAGGTTTAACCCGGAGCAGAGGTTTAGCCGGGAGAAAAGATGGGGCTTGGAGCAAAGGGCGGGCCGGGGGCAGAGGTTTAACCCGGAGCAGAGGTTTAGCCGGGAGAAAAGATCAGGCCGGGAGCAAAGGGCGGGCCGGGAGCAGAGGTTTAGGCGGAGCAGAGGTTTAGCCGGGAGAAAAGATTAGGCCGGGAGTAAGGGCGAGCCGGGGGCAGAGGTTTCACCAGGAGAAATGATCAGGTCGGGAGCAAAGGGAGACCCGCAGAAAAGCTTAGGCCGGAAGAAAAGGTCAGGTCGGGAGCAAAGGGTGGGCCGGGGGCAGAGATTTAACCGGGAGCAGAGGTTTAGCCGAGAGAAAAGATGGGGCTGGGAGCAAATGGCGGGCCAGGGGCAGAGGTTTAGCCGGGAGAAAACATCAGACCGGGAGCAAAGGGCGGGCCGGGGGCACAGGTTTGGCCGGGAGCATTGGTTTAGCTGGGAGAAATGATCAAGTCGCGGGCAAAGGGCGGGCCGGGGGCAGAGGTCAGGCCGGGAGAAACCATCAGGCCGGGAGCAAGGGCGGGCGGGGGCAGAGGTCAGGCCGGGAGAAAACATCAGGCCGGGAGCAAAGGGCGGGCTGGAGGCAGAGGTCAGGCCGGGAGAAAAGATGGAGCTGGGAGCAAAGGGCGGACCGGGGGCAGAGGTTTAAACGGGAGCAGAGTTTTAGCCGGGAGAAAAGATGAGGAGGGAGCAGAGGTTGGGCCGGGAGCAGAGGTTTAGCTGGGAGAAAAGATCAGGCCGGGAGCAAAGGGAGACCCGCAGAAAAGGCGGGGCCTTGAGCAAAGATCAGGCCCGCCGAAAAGGTTAATCCGGAAGAAAAAGATCAGGTCGGAAGCACAGGTCAGGCCAGGGGCAGAGGTTAAGCTGGGATTAAAGATCAGGCCGTGAGCAAAGGGCGGGCCGGGGCAGAGGTTTAACCGGGAGCAGAGGTTTAGCCGGGAGAAAAGATCAGGCCGGGAGCAAAGGGCGGGCCGGGGGCAGAGGTTTAAGCGGGAGCAGAGTTTTAGCCGGGAAAAAAGATCAGGCCGGGAGCAAAGGGAGACCCGCAGAAAAGGTGGGGCCGGGAGCAAAGGTCAGGCCCGCAGAAAAGGTTAATCCGGAAGAAAAAGGTCAGGTCTGGAGCACAGGTCAGGCCATGGGCACAGGTTTAGCCCGGAGAAAAGATCAGACCGGGAGCAAAGGTCGCACCAGGAGCAGAGGCCAGACCCGCCGAAAAGGTCATGCCGGAGGAAAAAGGTCGGGCGGAGGAAAAGGTCTGGCCGAGAGCAGAGGTTTGGCCGGGAGAAAAGATCAGGCCGGGAGCAAAGGGAGACCCGCAGTTAAGGCGGGGCCGGGAGCAAAGATCAGGCCCGCTGAAAAGGTTAATCTGGAAGAAAAAGATCAGGTCGGAAGCACAGGTCAGGCCAGGGGCAGAGGTTTGGCCGGGAGAAAAGATCAGGCCGGGAGCAAAGTTCGGGCTAGGAGCACAGGTTTAGCCGGGAGCAGAGGTTTGCACAGGAGGAAAGATCAGGCCGGGAGCAAAGGGCAGAACAGCTGAAGAGGTTTAGCTGAGCGAAAAGGTCAGGCCGGGAGCAGAGGTCGGGCCGGGAGCAAAGGTGGGGCCGGGAGCAAAGGTCAGGCCCGCAGAAAAGGTTAATCCAGAAGAAAAAGGTCAGGTCTGGAGCTCAGGTCAGGCCGCGGGCAGAGGTTTAGCCGGGAGAAAAGATCAGGCCGCGAGCAAAGGGCGGGCCGGGGGCAGAGGTTTAACCGGGAGCAGAGGTTTAGCCGGGAGAAAAGATCAGGCCGGGAGAAAAGGGCGGGTCGGGGGCAGAGGTTTCACCGGGAGCAGAGGTTTAGCCGGGAGAAAAGATGGGGCTTGGAGCAAATGGCGGGCCGGGGGCAGAGGTTTAACCGGCAGCAGAGGTTTAGCCGCGAGAGAAGATCGGGCCGGGAGCATAGGGCGGGCCGGGGGCACAGGTTTTACCGGGAGCAGAGGTTTAGCCGGGAGAAAAGATGGGGCTTGGTCCAAATGTCGGGCCGGGACCAGAGGTTTAACCGGGCGCAGAGGTTTAGCCGGGAGAAATGATCAGGCCGGGAGCAAAAGGAGTGCCGGGGGCAGAGGTTTAACCGGCAGCAGAGGTTTAGCCGGGAGAAAAGATGAGGCCCGGAGCAAAGGGCGGGCCGGGAGCAGAGGTTTAGCCGGGAGCGGTGGTTTAGCTGGGAGAAAAGATGGGGCCGGGAGAAAAGATGGGGCCAGGAGCAAAGGGCGGGCGGGGGCAGAGGTTTACCCGGAAGAAAACATCAGGCCATGAGCAAAGGGCGGGCCGGGGGCAGAGGTCAGGCCGGAGGAAAACATCAGGCCAGGAGCAAAGGGCGGGCCGGGGGCAGAGGTTTAACCGGGAGCAGAAGTTTAGCATGGAGAAAAGATCAGGCCCGGAGCAAATGGCGGGCCGGGGGCAGAGGTTTGGCCGGGAGCGGAGGTTTAGCGGGGAGAAAAGATCAGGCCGGGAGCAAAGGGCGGGCCGGGACACAGGTTTTACCGGGAGCAGATGTTTAGCTGGGAGAAAACATCAGGCCATGAGCAAAGGGTGGGCCGGGGGCAGAGGTCAGGCCAGAGGAAAACATCAGGCCAGGAGCAAAGGGCGGGCCGGGGGGAAAGGGTTAACCGGGAGCATTGGTTTAGCCGGGAAAAAAGATCAGGCCCGGAGCAAAGGGCGGGCCGGGGTCAGAGGTTTAACCGGGAGCATTGGTTTAGCTGGGAAAAAAGATCAGGCCGGGAGCAAAGGGAGACCCGCAGAAAAGGTGGGGCCGGGAGCAAAGGTCAGGCCGCAGAAAAGGTTAATACAGAAGCAAAAGGTCAGGTCTGGTGCACAGGTCAGGCCGCGGGCAGAGGTTTAGGCAGGAGAAAAGACCAGGCCGGGAGCAAAGGGCGGGCCGGGAGCAGAGGTTTAGCCGGGAGAAAAGATCAGGCCGGGAGCAAAGGGAGTGCCGTGGGAAGAGGTTTAACTGGGAGCAGAGGTTTAGCCGGGAGAAAAGATCAGGCAGGGAGCAAAGGGCAGGCCGGCGGCAGAGGTTTAACCGGCAGCATTGGTTTAGCCGGGAAAAAAGATCAGGCCGGGAGCAAAGGGAGACCCGCAGAAAAGGTGGGGCCGGGAGCAAAGGTCAGGCCCGCAGAAAAGGTTAATACAGAAGAAAAATGTCACGTCTGGAGCACAGGTCAGGCTGGGAGCAGAGGTTTATCCAGGAGAATAGATCAGGCCGGGAGCAAAGGGCGGGCCGGGGGCAGAGGTTTAACCGGGAGCAGAGGTTTAGCCGGGAGAAATGATCAGGCCGGGAGCAAAGGGCGGGCCGGTGGCAGAGGCTTAGCCGGGAGAAAAGATCAGTCCGGGAGCAAAGGGAGACCCGACGAAAAGGTGGGGCCGGGAGCAAAGGTCAGGCCCGCAGAAAAGGTTAATCCACAAGAAAAAGGTCAGGTCTGGAGCACAGGTCAGGCCGCGGGCAGAGGTTTAGACGGGAAAAAAGACCAGGCCGGGAGCAAAGGGCGGGCAGGGAGCAGAGGTTTAGCCAGGAGAAAAGATCAGGCCGGGAGCAAAGGGAGTGCCGGGGGCAAAGGTTTAACCAGGAGCAGAGGTTTAGCCGGGAGAAATGATCAAGCCGGGAGCAAAGGGCGGGCCGGGGGCAGAGGTTTAACCAGGAGCAGAGGTTTAGCCGGGAGAAATGATCAGGCCGGGAGCAAAGGGAGTGCCAGGGGAAGAGGTTTAACTGGGAGCAGAGGTTTAGCCGGGAGAAAAGATCAGGCAGGGAGCAAAGGGTGGGCCGGGGGCAGAGGTTTAACCGGGAGCATTGGTTTAGCCGGGAAAAAAGATCAGGCCCGGAGCAAAGGGAGACCCGCAGAAAAGGTGGGGCCGGGAGCAAAGGTCAGGCCCGCAGAAAAGGTTAGTACAGAAGAAAAATGTCAGGTCTGGAGCACAGGTCAGGCCGGGAGCAGAGGTTTAGCCGGGAGAAAAGATCAGCCCGGGAGCAAAGGGAGTGCCGGGGGCAAAGGTTTAACCAGGAGCAGAGGTTTAGCCGGGAGAAATGATCAAGCCGGGAGCAAAGGGCGGGCCGGGGGCAGAGGTTTAACCAGGAGCAGAGGTTTAGCCGGGAGAAATGATCAGGCCGGGAGCAAAGGGAGTGCCGGGGCAAGAGCTTTAACTGGGAGCAGAGGTTTAGCCGGGAGAAAAGATCAGGCAGGGAGCAAAGGGCGGGCCGGGGGCAGAGGTTTAACCGGGAGCATTGGTTTAGCCGGGAAAAAAGATCAGGCCCGGAGCAAAGGGAGACCCGCAGAAAAGGTGGGGCCGGGAGCAATGGTCAGGCCCGCAGAAAAGGTTAATACAGAAGAAAAATGTCACGTCTGGAGCACAGGTCAGGCTGGGAGCAGAGGTTTATCCAGGAGAATAGATCAGGCCGGGAGCAAAGGGCGGGCCGGGGGCAGAGGTTTAACCGGGAGCAGAGGTTTAGCCGGGAGAAATGATCAGGCCGGGAGCAAAGGGCGGGCCGGTGGCAGAGGCTTAGCCGGGAGAAAAGATCAGTCCGGGAGCAAAGGGAGACCCGACGAAAAGGTGGGGCCGGGAGCAAAGGTCAGGCCCGCAGAAAAGGTTAATCCACAAGAAAAAGGTCAGGTCTGGAGCACAGGTCAGGCCGCGGGCAGAGGTTTAGACGGGAAAAAAGACCAGGCCGGGAGCAAAGGGCGGGCAGGGAGCAGAGGTTTAGCCAGGAGAAAAGATCAGGCCGGGAGCAAAGGGAGTGCCGGGGGCAAAGGTTTAACCAGGAGCAGAGGTTTAGCCGGGAGAAATGATCAAGCCGGGAGCAAAGGGCGGGCCGGGGGCAGAGGTTTAACCAGGAGCAGAGGTTTAGCCGGGAGAAATGATCAGGCCGGGAGCAAAGGGAGTGCCGGGGGAAGAGGTTTAACTGGGAGCAGAGGTTTAGCCAGGAGAAAAGATCAGGCAGGGAGCAAAGGGTGGGCCGGGGGCAGAGGTTTAACCGGGAGCATTGGTTTAGCCGGGAAAAAAGATCAGGCCCGGAGCAAAGGGAGACCCGCAGAAAAGGTGGGGCCGGGAGCAAAGGTCAGGCCCGCAGAAAAGGTTAGTACAGAAGAAAAATGTCAGGTCTGGAGCACAGGTCAGGCCGGGAGCAGAGGTTTAGCCGGGAGAAAAGATCAGCCCGGGAGCAAAGGGAGTGCCGGGGGCAAAGGTTTAACCAGGAGCAGAGGTTTAGCCGGGAGAAATGATCAAGCCGGGAGCAAAGGGCGGGCCGGGGGCAGAGGTTTAACCAGGAGCAGAGGTTTAGCCGGGAGAAATGATCAGGCCGGGAGCAAAGGGAGTGCCGGGGCAAGAGCTTTAACTGGGAGCAGAGGTTTAGCCGGGAGAAAAGATCAGGCAGGGAGCAAAGGGCGGGCCGGGGGCAGAGGTTTAACCGGGAGCATTGGTTTAGCCGGGAAAAAAGATCAGGCCCGGAGCAAAGGGAGACCCGCAGAAAAGGTGGGGCCGGGAGCAATGGTCAGGCCCGCAGAAAAGGTTAATACAGAAGAAAAATGTCAGGTCTGGAGCACAGGTCAGGCCGGGAGCAGAGGTTTAGCCGTGAGAAAAGATCAGGCCGGGAGCAAAGGGCGGGCCAGGAGCAGAGGGTAAACCGGGAGCAGAGGTTTAGCCGGGAGAAAACATCAGTATGGGAGAAAAGGGTGGGTCGGGGGCAGAGGTTTAGCCAGGAGAAAAGATCAGGCCGGGAGCAAAGGGCGGGCCGGGGGCAGAGGTTTAACCGGGAGCAGAGGTTTAGCCGGGAGAAAAGATCAGGCCGGGAGCAAAGGGCGGGCCAGCGGCAGAGGTTTAACCGGGAGCAGAGGTTTGTCCGGGAGAAAAGATCAGGCCGGGAGCAAAGGGCGGGCCGGGGGCAGAGGTTTAGCCAGGAGAAAAGATCAGGCTGGGAGCAAAGGGCGGGGCGGGAGCAGAGGTTTAGCCGGGAGAAAAGATCAGACCGGGAGCAAAGGGAGTGCCGTGGGAAGAGGTTTAACTGGGAGCAGAGGTTTAGCCGGGAGAAAAGATCAGGCAGGGAGCAAAGGGCAGGCCGGCGGCAGAGGTTTAACCGGCAGCATTGGTTTAGCCGGGAAAAAAGATCAGGCCGGGAGCAAAGGGAGACCCGCAGAAAAGGTGGGGCCGGGAGCAAAGGTCAGGCCCGCAGAAAAGGTTAATACAGAAGAAAAATGTCACGTCTGGAGCACAGGTCAGGCTGGGAGCAAGGGTTTATCCAGGAGAATAGATCAGGCCGGGAGCAAAGGGCGGGCCGGGGGCAGAGGTTTAACCGGGAGCAGAGGTTTAGCCGGGAGAAATGATCAGGCCGGGAGCAAAGGGCGGGCCGGTGGCAGAGGCTTAGCCGGGAGAAAAGATCAGTCCGGGAGCAAAGGGAGACCCGACGAAAAGGTGGGGCCGGGAGCAAAGGTCAGGCCCGCAGAAAAGGTTAATCCACAAGAAAAAGGTCAGGTCTGGAGCACAGGTCAGGCCGCGGGCAGAGGTTTAGCCGGGAAAAAGACCAGGCCGGGAGCAAAGGGCGGGCAGGGAGCAGAGGTTTAGCCAGGAGAAAAGATCAGGCCGGGAGCAAAGGGAGTGCCGGGGGCAAAGGTTTAACCAGGAGCAGAGGTTTAGCCGGGAGAAATGATCAGGCCGGGAGCAAAGGGCGGGCCGGGGGCAGAGGTTTAACCAGGAGCAGAGGTTTAGCCGGGAGAAATGATCAGGCCGGGAGCAAAGGGAGTGCCGGGGGAAGAGGTTTAACTGGGAGCAGAGGTTTAGCCGGGAGAAAAGATCAGGCAGGGAGCAAAGGGCGGGCCGGGGGCAGAGGTTTAACCGGGAGCATTGGTTTAGCCGGGAAAAAAGATCAGGCCCGGAGCAAAGGGAGACCCGCAGAAAAGGTGGGGCCGGGAGCAAAGGTCAGGCCCGCAGAAAAGGTTAGTACAGAAGAAAAATGTCAGGTCTGGAGCACAGGTCAGGCCGGGAGCAGAGGTTTAGCCGGCAGAAAAGATCAGCCCGGGAGCAAAGGGAGTGCCGGGGGCAAAGGTTTAACCCGGAGCAGAGGTTTAGCCGGGAGAAATGATCAAGCCGGGAGCAAAGGGCGGGCCGGGGGCAGAGGTTTAACCAGGAGCAGAGGTTTAGCCGGGAGAAATGATCAGGCCGGGAGCAAAGGGAGTGCCGGGGCAAGAGCTTTAACTGGGAGCAGAGGTTTAGCCGGGAGAAAAGATCAGGCAGGGAGCAAAGGGCGGGCCGGGGGCAGAGGTTTAACCGGGAGCATTGGTTTAGCCGGGAAAAAAGATCAGGCCCGGAGCAAAGGGAGACCCGCAGAAAAGGTGGGGCCGGGAGCAATGGTCAGGCCCGCAGAAAAGGTTAATACAGAAGAAAAATGTCAGGTCTGGAGCACAGGTCAGGCCGGGACCAGAGGTTTAGCCGTGAGAAAAGATCAGGCCGGGAGCAAAGGGCGGGCCAGGAGCAGAGGGTAAACCGGGAGCAGAGGTTTAGCCGGGAGAAAACATCAGTATGGGAGAAAAGGGTGGGTCGGGGGCAGAGGTTTAGCCAGGAGAAAAGATCAGCCCGGGAGCAAAGGGCGGGCCGGGGGCAGAGGTTTAACCGGGAGCAGAGGTTTAGCCGGGAGAAAAGATCAGGCCGGGAGCAAAGGGCGGGCCAGCGGCAGAGGTTTAACCGGGAGCAGAGGTTTGTCCGGGAGAAAAGATCAGGCCGGGAGCAAAGGGCGGGCCGGGGGCAGAGGTTTAGCCAGGAGAAAAGATCAGGCCGGGAGCAAAGGGCGGGGCGGGAGCAGAGGTTTAGCCGGGAGAAAAGATCAGACCGGGAGCAAAGGACGGGCCGGGGGCAGAGGTTTAACGGGGAGCAGAGATTTAGCCGGGAGAAGAGATCAGGCCGGGAGCAAAGGGCGGGCCAGGGGCAGAGGTTCAACCGGGAGCAGAGGTTTAGCCGGGAGAAAAGATCAGGCCGGGAGCAGAAGTTTGGCCGGGAGAAAAGGTGAGGCCGGGAGAAAAGGTGTGGCCGGAAGAAAAGGTCAGGGCGGGAGCAAAGGTCAGACGCGCAGAAAAGGTTAATCCAGAAGAAAAAGATCAGGTCGGGAGCACAAGTCAGGCCGAGAGTAGAGGTTTGTCCGGGAGAAAAGATCCGGTCGGAAGCAAAGGGCGGTCCGGGGGCAGAGGTTTAACCGGGAGAAAAGACCAGGCCGGGAACAAAGGGCGGGCCGGGAGCAAAGGTCAGGGCCGCTGAAAAGGTTAATCCGGAAGAAAAAGGTAAGGTCGGGAGCACAGGTCAGGCTGGGAGCAGAGGTTTAGCCGGGAGAAAAGATGGGGCTGGGAGCAAATGGCGGGCCGGGGGCAGACGTTTAACCGGGACCAGAGGTTTAGCCGGGAGAAAAGATCAAGCCGGGAGCAAAGGGCGGGCCGGGGGCAGAGGTTTAACCGGGAACAGAGGTTTAGCCGGGAGAAGAGATCAGGCCGGGAGCAAAGGGCGGGCCTGGAGCAGAGGTTTAACCGGGAGCAGAGGTTTAGCCGGGAAAAAAGATCAGGCCGGGCGCAAAGGGCGGGCCGGGGGCAGAGGTTTAACCGGGAGCAGAGATTTAGCCGGGAGAAAAGATCAGGCCGGGAGCAAAGGGCTGGCCCGGGGCAGAGGTTTAGCCGGGAGAAAAGATCAGGCCGGGAGTAAAGGGAGACCCGCAGAAAAGTTGGGGCCGGGAGCAAAGGTCAGGCCAGCAGAAAAGGTTAATCCAGAAGAAAAAGGTCAGGTCTGGAGCACAGGTCAGGCCACGGGCAGAGGTTTAGCCGGGAGAAAACATCAGGCCGGGAGCAGAGGGCGGGCCGGGGGCAGAGATTTAGCCGGGAGAAAACATCAGGCCGGAAGAAAAGATCAGGCCGGGAACAAAGGGCGGGGCGGGGGCAGAGGTTTCACTGGGAGAAAAGATCAGGCCGGGAGCAAAGGGCGGGGCGGGGGCAGAGGTTTAGCCAGGAGAAAAGATCAGGCCGGGAGCAAAGGGCGGGCCGGGGGCAGAGGTTTAAACGGGAGCAGAGGTTTAGACGGGAGAAAGATGGGGCTGGGAGCAAAGGGCGGGCCGGGGGCAGAGGTTTAACCGGGAGCAGAGATTTAGCCGGGAGAAGAGATCAGGCCGGGAGCAAAGGTCGCGCCGGGAGCAGAGGCCAAACCCGCCCAAAGGGTCAGGCCGGAAGAAAAAGGTCGGGCGGAGGAAAAGGTATGGCCACGAGCAGAGGTTTGGCCAGGAGAAAAGACCAGGCCGGGAGCAAAGGGCGGGCCGGGGGCAGAGATTTAGCCGGGAGAAAACATCAGGCCAGAAGAAAAGATCAGGCCGGGAGCAAAGGGCGGTCCGGGGGCAGAGGTTTACCGGGAGCAGAGGTTTAGCCGGGAGAAAAGAGCAGGCCGGGAGCAAAGGCCGGGCCGGGGGCAGAGGTTTAGCCAGGAGAAAAGATCCGGTCGGAAGCAAAGGGCGGGCCGGGGGCAGAGGTTTCACCGGGAGAAAAGATCAGGCCGGGAGCAAAGGGCGGGGCGGGAGCAGAGGTTTAGCCGGGAGAAAAGATCAGACCGGGAGCAAAGGGCGGGCCGGGGGCAGAGGTTTAACCGGGAGCAGAGATTTAGCCGGGAGAAGAGATCAGGCCGGGAGCAAAGGGCGGGCCAGGGGCAGAGGTTCAACCGGGAGCAGAGGTTTAGCCGGGAGAAAAGATCAGGCCGGGAGCAGAAGTTTGGCCGGGAGAAAAGGTGGGGCCGGAGAAAAGGTCGGGCCGGGAGAAAAGGTCAGGGCGGGAGCAAAGGTCAGACGCGCAGAAAAGGTTAATCCAGAAGAAAAAGGTCAGGTCGGGAGCACAAGTCAGGCCGGGAGCAGAGGTTTGTCTGGGAGAAAAGATCCGGTCGGAAGCAAAGGGCGGGCCGGGGGCAGAGGTTTGTCCGGGAGCAGAGGTTTGGCCGGGAGAAAAGACCAGGCCGGGAGCAAAGGGCGGGCCGGGGGCAGAGATTTAGCCGGGAGAAAACATCAGGCCAGAAGAAAAGATCAGGCCGGGAGCAAAGGGCGGTCCGGGGGCAGAGGTTTAACCGGGAGCAGAGGTTTAGCTGGGAGAAAAGATCAGGCCGGGAACCAAGGGCGGGCGGGGGGCAGAGGTTTAGCCAGGAGAAAAGATCAGGCCGGGAGCAAAGGGCGGGGCGGGAGCAGAGGTTTAGCCGGGAGAAAAGATCAGACCGGGAGCAAACGGCGGGCCGGGGGCAGAGGTTTAACGGGGAGTAGAGATTTAGCCGGGAGAAGAGATCAGGCCGGGAGCAAAGGGCCGGCCAGGGGCAGAGGTTCAACCGGGAGCAGAGGTTTAGCCGGGAGAAAAGATCAGGCCGGGACCAGAAGTTTGGCCGGGAGAAAAGGTGAGGCCGGGAGAAAAGGTCAGGGCGGGAGCAAAGGTCAGACGCGCAGAAAAGGTTAATCCAGAAGAAAAAGGTCAGGTCGGGAGCACAAGTCAGGCCGGGAGTAGAGGTTTGTCCGGGAGAAAAGATCCGGTCGGAAGCAAAGGGCGGGCCGGGGGCAGAGGTTTGTCCGGGAGCAGAGGTTTAGCCGGGAGAAAACATCAGGCCAGGAGCAGAGGGCGGGCCGGGGTCAGAGATTTAGCCGGGAGAAAACATCAGGCCGGAAGAAAGGATCAGGCCGGGAGCAAAGGGCGGGCCGGGGGCAGAGGTTTAGCCAGGAGAAAAGACCCGGTCTGAAACAAAGGGCGGTCCGGGGGCAGAGGTTTAACCGGGAGAAAAGACCAGGCCGGCAGCAAAGGGCGGGCCGGGAGCAAAGGTCAGGCCCGCTGAAAAGGTTAATCCGGAAGAAAAAGGTAAGGTCGGGAGCACAGGTCAGGCTGGGAGCAGAGGTTTAGCCGGGAGAAAAGATCAGGCCGGGAGCAAAGGGCGGGCTGGGGGCAGAGGTTTAACCGGGAGCAGAGGTTTAGCCGGGAGAAAAGATCAGGCCGGGAGCAAAGGGTGGGCCGGGGGCAGAGGTTTAACCGGGAACAGAGGTTTAGCCGGGAGAAGAGATCAGGCCGGGACCAGAAGTTTGGCCGGGAGAAAAGGTGAGGCCGGGAGAAAAGGTCAGGGCGGGAGCAAAGGTCAGATGCGCAGAAAAGGTTAATCCAGAAGAAAAAGGTCAGGTCGGGAGCACAAGTCAGGCCGGGAGTAGAGGTTTGTCCGGGAGAAAAGATCCGGTCGGAAGCAAAGGGCGGGCCGGGGGCAGAGGTTTGTCCGGGAGCAGAGGTTTAGCCGGGAGAAAACATCAGGCCAGGAGCAGAGGGCGGGCCGGGGTCAGAGATTTAGCCGGGAGAAAACATCAGGCCGGAAGAAAGGATCAGGCCGGGAGCAAAGGGCGGGCCGGGGGCAGAGGTTTAGCCAGGAGAAAAGACCCGGTCTGAAACAAAGGGCGGTCCGGGGGCAGAGGTTTAACCGGGAGAAAAGACCAGGCCGGGAGCAAAGGGCGGGCCGGGAGCAAAGGTCAGGCCCGCTGAAAAGGTTAATCCGGAAGAAAAAGGTAAGGTCGGGAGCACAGGTCAGGCTGGGAGCAGAGGTTTAGCCGGGAGAAAAGATCAGGCCGGGAGCAAAGGGCGGGCCGGGGGCAGAGGTTTAACCGGGAGCAGAGGTTTAGCCGGGAGAAAAGATCAGGCCGGGAGCAAAGGGTGGGCCGGGGGCAGAGGTTTAACCGGGAACAGTGGTTTAGCCGGGAGAAAAGATCAGGCCGGGAGCAAAGGATGGGCCCGGGGGCAGACGTTTAACCGGGAGCAGAGGTTTAGCCGGGAGAGAAGATCAGGCCGGGAGCAAAGGGTGGGCCGGGGGCAGAGGTTTAACCGGGAGCAGAGGTTTAGCCGGGAGAAAAAATCAGGCCGGGAGCAAAGGGCGGGCCGGGGACAGAGGTTTAACCGGGAGCAGAGGTTGGGCCGGG
The DNA here is from genome assembly GCF_004115215.2 of Ornithorhynchus anatinus. NCBI lineage: Eukaryota > Metazoa > Chordata > Mammalia > Monotremata > Ornithorhynchidae > Ornithorhynchus > Ornithorhynchus anatinus. The sequence continues at coordinate 16,670 of NW_024396679.1, read as the reverse complement.
AGCAGAGGTTTAGCCGGGAGAAAAGATCAGGCCGGGAGCAAAGGGCGGGCCAGCGGCAGAGGTTTAACCGGGAGCAGAGGTTTGTCCGGGAGAAAAGATCAGGCCGGGAGCAAAGGGAGCCCTGCAAAAAAGGTGGGGCCGGGAGCAAAGGTCAGGCCCGCAGAAAAGGTTAATCCGGAATAAAAGATCAGGTCGGAAGCACAGGTCAGGCTAGGAGCAGAGGTTTAGCCGGGAGAAAAGATGGGGCTGGGAGCAAATGGCGGGCCGGGGGCAGAGGTTTAACTGGGAGCAGAGGTTTAGCCGGGAGGAAAGATCAGGCCAGGAGCAATGGGTGGGCCGGGGGCAGAGGTTTAACCGGGAGCAGAGGTTTAGCCGGGAGAAAAAATCAGGCCGGGAGCAAAGGGCGGGCCGGGGACAGAGGTTTATCCGGGAGCAGAGGTTGGGCCGGGAGCAGAGGTTTAGCCGGGAGAAAAGATCAGGCCGGGAGCAAAGGGCGGGCCAGCGGCAGATGTTTAACCGGGAGCAGAGGTTTGTCCGGGAGAAAAGATCAGGCCGGGAGCAAAGGGAGCCCTGCAAAAAAGGTGGGGCCGGGAGCAAAGGTCAGGCCCGCAGAAAAGGTTAATCCGGAATAAAAGATCAGGTCGGAAGCACAGGTCAGGCTAGGAGCAGAGGTTTAGCCGGGAGAAAAGATGGGGCTGGGAGCAAATGGCGGGCCGGGGGCAGAGGTTTAACTGGGAGCAGAGGTTTAGCCGGGAGGAAAGATCAAGCCGGGAGCAAAGGGCGGGCCGGGGGCAGAGGTTTAACCGGGAGCAGAGGTTTAGCCGGGAGAAATGATCAGGCCGGGAGCAAAGGGCGGGCCTTGGGCAGAGGTTTAACCGGGAGCAGTGGTTTAGCCGGGAGAAAAGATCAGGCCGGGAGCAAAGGGCGGGCCGGGGGCAGAGGTTTAAGCGGGAGCAGAGTTTTAGCCGGGAAAAAAGATCAGGCCGGGAGCAAAGGGAGACCCGCAGAAAAGGTGGGGCCGGGAGCAAAGGTCAGGCCCGCAGAAAAGGTTAATCCGGAAGAAAAAGGTCAGGTCTGGAGCACAGGTCAGGCCATGGGCACAGGTTTAGCCCGGAGAAAAGATCAGACCGGGAGCAAAGGTCGCACCAGGAGCAGAGGCCAGACCCGCCGAAAAGGTCATGCCGGAGGAAAAAGGTCGGGCGGAGGAAAAGGTCTGGCCGAGAGCAGAGGTTTGGCCGGGAGAAAAGATCAGGCCGGGAGCAAAGGGAGACCCGCAGTTAAGGCGGGGCCGGGAGCAAAGATCAGGCCCGCTGAAAAGGTTAATCTGGAAGAAAAAGATCAGGTCGGAAGCACAGGTCAGGCCAGGGGCAGAGGTTTGGCCGGGAGAAAAGATCAGGCCGGGAGCAAAGTTCGGGCTAGGAGCACAGGTTTAGCCGGGAGCAGAGGTTTGCACAGGAGGAAAGATCAGGCCGGGAGCAAAGGGCAGAACAGCTGAAGAGGTTTAGCTGAGCGAAAAGGTCAGGCCGGGAGCAGAGGTCGGGCCGGGAGCAAAGGTGGGGCCGGGAGCAAAGGTCAGGCCCGCAGAAAAGGTTAATCCAGAAGAAAAAGGTCAGGTCTGGAGCTCAGGTCAGGCCGCGGGCAGAGGTTTAGCCGGGAGAAAAGATCAGGCCGCGAGCAAAGGGCGGGCCGGGGGCAGAGGTTTAACCGGGAGCAGAGGTTTAGCCGGGAGAAAAGATCAGGCCGGGAGAAAAGGGCGGGTCGGGGGCAGAGGTTTCACCGGGAGCAGAGGTTTAGCCGGGAGAAAAGATGGGGCTTGGAGCAAATGGCGGGCCGGGGGCAGAGGTTTAACCGGCAGCAGAGGTTTAGCCGCGAGAGAAGATCGGGCCGGGAGCATAGGGCGGGCCGGGTGCACAGGTTTTACCGGGAGCAGAGGTTTAGCCGGGAGAAAAGATGGGGCTTGGTCCAAATGGCGGGCCGGGACCAGAGGTTTAACCGGGAGCAGAGGTTTAGCCGGGAGAAATGATCAGGCCGGGAGCAAAAGGAGTGCCGGGGGCAGAGGTTTAACCGGCAGCAGAGGTTTAGCCGGGAGAAAAGATGAGGCCCGGAGCAAAGGGCGGGCCGGGAGCAGAGGTTTAGCCGGGAGCAGAGGTTTAGCTGGGAGAAAAGATGGGGCCGGGAGAAAAGATGGGGCCAGGAGCAAAGGGCGGGCGGGGGCAGAGGTTTACCCGGAAGAAAACATCAGGCCATGAGCAAAGGGCGGGCCGGGGGCAGAGGTCAGGCCGGAGGAAAACATCAGGCCAGGAGCAAAGGGCGGGCCGGGGGCAGAGGTTTAACCGGGAGCAGAAGTTTAGCCGGGAGAAAAGATCAGGCCCGGAGCAAATGGCGGGCCGGGGGCAGAGGTTTGGCCGGGAGCGGAGGTTTAGCGGGGAGAAAAGATCAGGCCGGGAGCAAAGGGCGGGCCGGGACACAGGTTTTACCGGGAGCAGATGTTTAGCTGGGAGAAAACATCAGGCCATGAGCAAAGGGTGGGCCGGGGGCAGAGGTCAGGCCAGAGGAAAACATCAGGCCAGGAGCAAAGGGCGGGCCGGGGGGAAAGGGTTAACCGGGAGCATTGGTTTAGCCGGGAAAAAAGATCAGGCCCGGAGCAAAGGGCGGGCCGGGGTCAGAGGTTTAACCGGGAGCATTGGTTTAGCTGGGAAAAAAGATCAGGCCGGGAGCAAAGGGAGACCCGCAGAAAAGGTGGGGCCGGGAGCAAAGGTCAGGCCGCAGAAAAGGTTAATACAGAAGAAAAAGGTCAGGTCTGGTGCACAGGTCAGGCCGCGGGCAGAGGTTTAGGCAGGAGAAAAGACCAGGCCGGGAGCAAAGGGCGGGCCGGGAGCAGAGGTTTAGCCGGGAGAAAAGATCAGGCCGGGAGCAAAGGGAGTGCCGGGGGCAGAGGTTTAACTGGGAGCAGAGGTTTAGCCGGGAGAAAAGATCAGGCAGGGAGCAAAGGGCAGGCCGGCGGCAGAGGTTTAACCGGCAGCATTGGTTTAGCCGGGAAAAAAGATCAGGCCGGGAGCAAAGGGAGACCCGCAGAAAAGGTGGGGCCGGGAGCAAAGGTCAGGCCCGCAGAAAAGGTTAATACAGAAGAAAAATGTCACGTCTGGAGCACAGGTCAGGCTGGGAGCAGAGGTTTATCCAGGAGAATAGATCAGGCCGGGAGCAAAGGGCGGGCCGGGGGCAGAGGTTTAACCGGGAGCAGAGGTTTAGCCGGGAGAAATGATCAGGCCGGGAGCAAAGGGCGGGCCGGTGGCAGAGGCTTAGCCGGGAGAAAAGATCAGTCCGGGAGCAAAGGGAGACCCGACGAAAAGGTGGGGCCGGGAGCAAAGGTCAGGCCCGCAGAAAAGGTTAATCCACAAGAAAAAGGTCAGGTCTGGAGCACAGGTCAGGCCGCGGGCAGAGGTTTAGCCGGGAAAAAAGACCAGGCCGGGAGCAAAGGGCGGGCAGGGAGCAGAGGTTTAGCCAGGAGAAAAGATCAGGCCGGGAGCAAAGGGAGTGCCGGGGGCAAAGGTTTAACCAGGAGCAGAGGTTTAGCCGGGAGAAATGATCAAGCCGGGAGCAAAGGGCGGGCCGGGGGCAGAGGTTTAACCAGGAGCAGAGGTTTAGCCGGGAGAAATGATCAGGCCGGGAGCAAAGGGAGTGCCGGGGGAAGAGGTTTAACTGGGAGCAGAGGTTTAGCCGGGAGAAAAGATCAGGCAGGGAGCAAAGGGTGGGCCGGGGGCAGAGGTTTAACCGGGAGCATTGGTTTAGCCGGGAAAAAAGATCAGGCCCGGAGCAAAGGGAGACCCGCAGAAAAGGTGGGGCCGGGAGCAAAGGTCAGGCCCGCAGAAAAGGTTAATACAGAAGAAAAATGTCAGGTCTGGAGCACAGGTCAGGCCGGGAGCAGAGGTTTAGCCGGGAGAAAAGATCAGGCCGGGAGCAAAGGGAGTGCCGGGGGCAAAGGTTTAACCAGGAGCAGAGGTTTAGCCGGGAGAAATGATCAAGCCGGGAGCAAAGGGCGGGCCGGGGCAGAGGTTTAACCAGGAGCAGAGGTTTAGCCGGGAGAAATGATCAGGCCGGGAGCAAAGGGAGTGCCGGGGCAAGAGCTTTAACTGGGAGCAGAGGTTTAGCCGGGAGAAAAGATCAGGCAGGGAGCAAAGGGCGGGCCGGGGGCAGAGGTTTAACCGGGAGCATTGGTTTAGCCGGGAAAAAAGATCAGGCCCGGAGCAAAGGGAGACCCGCAGAAAAGGTGGGGCCGGGAGCAATGGTCAGGCCCGCAGAAAAGGTTAATACAGAAGAAAAATGTCACGTCTGGAGCACAGGTCAGGCTGGGAGCAGAGGTTTATCCAGGAGAATAGATCAGGCCGGGAGCAAAGGGCGGGCCGGGGGCAGAGGTTTAACCGGGAGCAGAGGTTTAGCCGGGAGAAATGATCAGGCCGGGAGCAAAGGGCGGGCCGGTGGCAGAGGTTTAGCCGGGAGAAAAGATCAGGCCGGGAGCAAAGGGAGACCCGACGAAAAGGTGGGGCCGGGAGCAAAGGTCAGGCCCGCAGAAAAGGTTAATCCACAAGAAAAAGGTCAGGTCTGGAGCACAGGTCAGGCCGCGGGCAGAGGTTTAGCCGGGAAAAAAGACCAGGCCGGGAGCAAAGGGCGGGCAGGGAGCAGAGGTTTAGCCAGGAGAAAAGATCAGGCCGGGAGCAAAGGGAGTGCCGGGGGCAAAGGTTTAACCAGGAGCAGAGGTTTAGCCGGGAGAAATGATCAAGCCGGGAGCAAAGGGCGGGCCGGGGGCAGAGGTTTAACCAGGAGCAGAGGTTTAGCCGGGAGAAATGATCAGGCCGGGAGCAAAGGGAGTGCCGGGGGAAGAGGTTTAACTGGGAGCAGAGGTTTAGCCGGGAGAAAAGATCAGGCAGGGAGCAAAGGGTGGGCCGGGGGCAGAGGTTTAACCGGGAGCATTGGTTTAGCCGGAAAAAAGATCAGGCCCGGAGCAAAGGGAGACCCGCAGAAAAGGTGGGGCCGGGAGCAAAGGTCAGGCCCGCAGAAAAGGTTAGTACAGAAGAAAAATGTCAGGTCTGGAGCACAGGTCAGGCCGGGAGCAGAGGTTTAGCCGGGAGAAAAGATCAGCCCGGGAGCAAAGGGAGTGCCGGGGGCAAAGGTTTAACCAGGAGCAGAGGTTTAGCCGGGAGAAATGATCAAGCCGGGAGCAAAGGGCGGGCCGGGGGCAGAGGTTTAACCAGGAGCAGAGGTTTAGCCGGGAGAAATGATCAGGCCGGGAGCAAAGGGAGTGCCGGGGCAAGAGCTTTAACTGGGAGCAGAGGTTTAGCCGGGAGAAAAGATCAGGCAGGGAGCAAAGGGCGGGCCGGGGGCAGAGGTTTAACCGGGAGCATTGGTTTAGCCGGGAAAAAAGATCAGGCCCGGAGCAAAGGGAGACCCGCAGAAAAGGTGGGGCCGGGAGCAATGGTCAGGCCCGCAGAAAAGGTTAATACAGAAGAAAAATGTCAGGTCTGGAGCACAGGTCAGGCCGGGAGCAGAGGTTTAGCCGTGAGAAAAGATCAGGCCGGGAGCAAAGGGCGGGCCAGGAGCAGAGGGTAAACCGGGAGCAGAGGTTTAGCCGGGAGAAAACATCAGTATGGGAGAAAAGGGTGGGTCGGGGGCAGAGGTTTAGCCAGGAGAAAAGATCAGGCCGGGAGCAAAGGGCGGGCCGGGGGCAGAGGTTTAACCGGGAGCAGAGGTTTAGCCGGGAGAAAAGATCAGGCCGGGAGCAAAGGGCGGGCCAGCGGCAGAGGTTTAACCGGGAGGAGAGGTTTGTCCGGGAGAAAAGATCAGGCCGGGAGCAAAGGGCGGGCCGGGGGCAGAGGTTTAGCCAGGAGAAAAGATCAGGCTGGGAGCAAAGGGCGGGGCGGGAGCAGAGGTTTAGCCGGGAGAAAAGATCAGACCGGGAGCAAAGGGAGTGCCGTGGGAAGAGGTTTAACTGGGAGCAGAGGTTTAGCCGGGAGAAAAGATCAGGCAGGGAGCAAAGGGCAGGCCGGCGGCAGAGGTTTAACCGGCAGCATTGGTTTAGCCGGGAAAAAAGATCAGGCCGGGAGCAAAGGGAGACCCGCAGAAAAGGTGGGGCCGGGAGCAAAGGTCAGGCCCGCAGAAAAGGTTAATACAGAAGAAAAATGTCACGTCTGGAGCACAGGTCAGGCTGGGAGCAAGGGTTTATCCAGGAGAATAGATCAGACCGGGAGCAAAGGGCGGGCCGGGGGCAGAGGTTTAACCGGGAGCAGAGGTTTAGCCGGGAGAAATGATCAGGCCGGGAGCAAAGGGCGGGCCGGTGGCAGAGGCTTAGCCGGGAGAAAAGATCAGTCCGGGAGCAAAGGGAGACCCGACGAAAAGGTGGGGCCGGGAGCAAAGGTCAGGCCCGCAGAAAAGGTTAATCCACAAGAAAAAGGTCAGGTCTGGAGCACAGGTCAGGCCGCGGGCAGAGGTTTAGCCGGGAAAAAGACCAGGCCGGGAGCAAAGGGCGGGCAGGGAGCAGAGGTTTAGCCAGGAGAAAAGATCAGGCCGGGAGCAAAGGGAGTGCCGGGGGCAAAGGTTTAACCAGGAGCAGAGGTTTAGCCGGGAGAAATGATCAAGCCGGGAGCAAAGGGCGGGCCGGGGGCAGAGGTTTAACCAGGAGCAGAGGTTTAGCCGGGAGAAATGATCAGGCCGGGAGCAAAGGGAGTGCCGGGGGAAGAGGTTTAACTGGGAGCAGAGGTTTAGCCGGGAGAAAAGATCAGGCAGGGAGCAAAGGGCGGGCCGGGGGCAGAGGTTTAACCGGGAGCATTGGTTTAGCCGGGAAAAAAGATCAGGCCCGGAGCAAAGGGAGACCCGCAGAAAAGGTGGGGCCGGGAGCAAAGGTCAGGCCCGCAGAAAAGGTTAGTACAGAAGAAAAATGTCAGGTCTGGAGCACAGGTCAGGCCGGGAGCAGAGGTTTAGCCGGGAGAAAAGATCAGCCCGGGAGCAAAGGGAGTGCCGGGGGCAAAGGTTTAACCCGGAGCAGAGGTTTAGCCGGGAGAAATGATCAAGCCGGGAGCAAAGGGCGGGCCGGGGGCAGAGGTTTAACCAGGAGCAGAGGTTTAGCCGGGAGAAATGATCAGGCCGGGAGCAAAGGGAGTGCCGGGGCAAGAGCTTTAACTGGGAGCAGAGGTTTAGCCGGGAGAAAAGATCAGGCAGGGAGCAAAGGGCGGGCCGGGGGCAGAGGTTTAACCGGGAGCATTGGTTTAGCCGGGAAAAAAGATCAGGCCCGGAGCAAAGGGAGACCCGCAGAAAAGGTGGGGCCGGGAGCAATGGTCAGGCCCGCAGAAAAGGTTAATACAGAAGAAAAATGTCAGGTCTGGAGCACAGGTCAGGCCGGGAGCAGAGGTTTAGCCGTGAGAAAAGATCAGGCCGGGAGCAAAGGGCGGGCCAGGAGCAGAGGGTAAACCGGGAGCAGAGGTTTAGCCGGGAGAAAACATCAGTATGGGAGAAAATGGTGGGTCGGGGGCAGAGGTTTAGCCAGGAGAAAAGATCAGGCCGGGAGCAAAGGGCGGGCCGGGGGCAGAGGTTTAACCGGGAGCAGAGGTTTAGCCGGGAGAAAAGATCAGGCCGGGAGCAAAGGGCGGGCCAGCGGCAGAGGTTTAACCGGGAGCAGAGGTTTGTCCGGGAGAAAAGATCAGGCCGGGAGCAGAAGTTTGGCCGGGAGAAAAGGTGGGGCCGGAGAAAAGGTCGGGCCGGGAGAAAAGGTCAGGGCGGGAGCAAAGGTCAGACGCGCAGAAAAGGTTAATCCAGAAGAAAAAGGTCAGGTCGGGAGCACAAGTCAGGCCGGGAGCAGAGGTTTGTCTGGGAGAAAAGATCCGGTCGGAAGCAAAGGGCGGGCCGGGGGCAGAGGTTTGTCCGGGAGCAGAGGTTTAGCCGGGAGAAAACATCAGGCCAGGAGCAGAGGGCGGGCCGGGGTCAGAGATTTAGCCGGGAGAAAACATCAGGCCGGAAGAAAGGATCAGGCCGGGAGCAAAGGGCGGGCCGGGGGCAGAGGTTTAGCCAGGAGAAAAGATCCGGTCGGAAACAAAGGGCGGGCCGGGGCAGAGGTTTAACCGGGAGAAAAGACCAGGCCGGGAGCAAAGGGCGGGCCGGGAGCCAAGGCCAGGCCCGCTGAAAAGGTTAATCCGGAAGAAAAAGGTAAGGTCGGGAGCACAAGTCAGGCCAGGAGCAGAGGTTAGACCCGCAGAAAAGGTTAGGGCGGAAGAAAAGTCAGACCCGCAGAAAAGTTTAGGCCGGAAGAAAAGGTCAGGTCGGGAGCACAGGTCAGGCTGGGAGCAGAGGTTTAGCCGGGAGAAAAGATGGGGCTGGGAGCAAATGGCGGGCCGGGGGCAGACGTTTAACCGGGAGCAGAGGTTTAGCCGGGAGAAAAGATCAAGCCGGGAGCAAAGGGTGGGCCGGGGGCAGAGGTTTAACCGGGAACAGAGGTTTAGCCGGGAGAAGAGATCAGGCCGGGACCAGAAGTTTGGCCGGGAGAAAAGGTGAGGCCGGGAGAAAAGGTCAGGGCGGGAGCAAAGGTCAGACGCGCAGAAAAGGTTAATCCAGAAGAAAAAGGTCAGGTCGGGAGCACAAGTCAGGCCGGGAGTAGAGGTTTGTCCGGGAGAAAAGATCCGGTCGGAAGCAAAGGGCGGGCCGGGGGCAGAGGTTTGTCCGGGAGCAGAGGTTTAGCCGGGAGAAAACATCAGGCCAGGAGCAGAGGGCGGGCCGGGGTCAGAGATTTAGCCGGGAGAAAACATCAGGCCGGAAGAAAGGATCAGGCCGGGAGCAAAGGGCGGGCCGGGGGCAGAGGTTTAGCCAGGAGAAAAGATCCGGTCTGAAACAAAGGGCGGTCCGGGGGCAGAGGTTTAACCGGGAGAAAAGACCAGGCCGGCAGCAAAGGGCGGGCCGGGAGCAAAGGTCAGGCCCGCTGAAAAGGTTAATCCGGAAGAAAAAGGTAAGGTCGGGAGCACAGGTCAGGCTGGGAGCAGAGGTTTAGCCGGGAGAAAAGATCAGGCCGGGAGCAAAGGGCGGGCTGGGGGCAGAGGTTTAACCGGGAGCAGAGGTTTAGCCGGGAGAAAAGATCAGGCCGGGAGCAAAGGGTGGGCCGGGGGCAGAGGTTTAACCGGGAACAGAGGTTTAGCCGGGAGAAGAGATCAGGCCGGGACCAGAAGTTTGGCCGGGAGAAAAGGTGAGGCCGGGAGAAAAGGTCAGGGCGGGAGCAAAGGTCAGATGCGCAGAAAAGGTTAATCCAGAAGAAAAAGGTCAGGTCGGGAGCACAAGTCAGGCCGGGAGTAGAGGTTTGTCCGGGAGAAAAGATCCGGTCGGAAGCAAAGGGCGGGCCGGGGGCAGAGGTTTGTCCGGGAGCAGAGGTTTAGCCGGGAGAAAACATCAGGCCAGGAGCAGAGGGCGGGCCGGGGTCAGAGATTTAGCCGGGAGAAAACATCAGGCCGGAAGAAAGGATCAGGCCGGGAGCAAAGGGCGGGCCGGGGGCAGAGGTTTAGCCAGGAGAAAAGACCCGGTCTGAAACAAAGGGCGGTCCGGGGGCAGAGGTTTAACCGGGAGAAAAGACCAGGCCGGCAGCAAAGGGCGGGCCGGGAGCAAAGGTCAGGCCCGCTGAAAAGGTTAATCCGGAAGAAAAAGGTAAGGTCGGGAGCACAGGTCAGGCTGGGAGCAGAGGTTTAGCCGGGAGAAAAGATCAGGCCGGGAGCAAAGGGCGGGCCGGGGGCAGAGGTTTAACCGGGAGCAGAGGTTTAGCCGGGAGAAAAGATCAGGCCGGGAGCAAAGGGTGGGCCGGGGGCAGAGGTTTAACCGGGAACAGTGGTTTAGCCGGGAGAAAAGATCAGGCCGGGAGCAAAGGGTGGGCCCGGGGGCAGACGTTTAACCGGGAGCAGAGGTTTAGCCGGGAGAGAAGATCAGGCCGGGAGCAAAGGGTGGGCCGGGGGCAGAGGTTTAACCGGGAGCAGAGGTTTAGCCGGGAGAAAAAATCAGGCCGGGAGCAAAGGGCGGGCCGGGGACAGAGGTTTAACCGGGAGCAGAGGTTGGGCCGGGAGCAGAGGTTTAGCCGGGAGAAAAGATCAGGCCGGGAGCAAAGGGCGGGCCAGCGGCAGAGGTTTAACCGGGAGCAGAGGTTTGTCCGGGAGAAAAGATCAGGCCGGGAGCAAAGGGAGCCCTGCAAAAAAGGTGGGGCCGGGAGCAAAGGTCAGGCCCGCAGAAAAGGTTAATCCGGAATAAAAGATCAGGTCGGAAGCACAGGTCAGGCTAGGAGCAGAGGTTTAGCCGGGAGAAAAGATGGGGCTGGGAGCAAATGGCGGGCCGGGGGCAGAGGTTTAACTGGGAGCAGAGGTTTAGCCGGGAGGAAAGATCAGGCCAGGAGCAAAGGGTGGGCCGGGGGCAGAGGTTTAACCGGGAGCAGAGGTTTAGCCGGGAGAAAAAATCAGGCCGGGAGCAAAGGGCGGGCCGGGGACAGAGGTTTATCCGGGAGCAGAGGTTGGGCCGGGAGCAGAGGTTTAGCCGGGAGAAAAGATCAGGCCGGGAGCAAAGGGCGGGCCAGCGGCAGATGTTTAACCGGGAGCAGAGGTTTGTCCGGGAGAAAAGATCAGGCCGGGAGCAAAGGGAGCCCTGCAAAAAAGGTGGGGCCGGGAGCAAAGGTCAGGCCCGCAGAAAAGGTTAATCCGGAATAAAAGATCAGGTCGGAAGCACAGGTCAGGCTAGGAGCAGAGGTTTAGCCGGGAGAAAAGATGGGGCTGGGAGCAAATGGCGGGCCGGGGGCAGAGGTTTAACTGGGAGCAGAGGTTTAGCCGGGAGGAAAGATCAAGCCGGGAGCAAAGGGCGGGCCGGGGGCAGAGGTTTAACCGGGAGCAGAGGTTTAGCCGGGAGAAATGATCAGGCCGGGAGCAAAGGGCGGGCCTTGGGCAGAGGTTTAACCGGGAGCAGTGGTTTAGCCGGGAGAAAAGATCAGGCCGGGAGCAAAGGGCGGGGCGGGGGCAGAGGTTTAACCCGGAGCGGAGGTTTAGCCGGGAGAAAAGATCAGGCCGGGAGCAAAGTGCGGGCCGGGGGCAGAGGTTTAAACGGGAGCAGAGCTTTAGCCGGGAGAAAAGATCAGGCCGGGAGCAAAGGGCGGGCCGGGAGAAGAGGTTTAACCGAGAGCAGAGGTTTAGCCGGGAGAGAAGATCAGGCCGGGAGCAAAGGGCCGGCCGGGGGCAGAGGTTTCACCGGGAGCAGAGGTTTGGCCGGGAGAAAATATCAGGCCGCGAGCACAGGTTTAGCCGGGAGCCGAGGTATGGACGGGAGGAAAGATCAGGCCGGGAGCAAAGGCAGACCCGCAGAAGAGGTTTAGCTGAGAGAAAAGGTCAGGCCGGGAGCAGAGTTTTGGCCAGGAGTAGAGGTTTGGCCGGGAGCAGGTGTTTGGCCGGGAGAACAGATCAGGCCGGGAGCAAAGGTCGGGCCGGGAGCACAGCTTTAGCGGGGAGCAGAGGTTTGGACGGGAGGAAAGATCAGGCCGGGAGCAAAGGGCAGACCCGCAGAAGAGATTTAGCTGAGAGAAAAGGTCAGGCCGGGAGCGGAGGTTTGGCCGGGAGCAAAGGTGGGGCCGGGAGCAAAGGTGAGGCCCGCAGAAAAGAGTAATCAGGAAGAAAAAGGTCAGGTCGGGAGCACAGGTCAGGCCGGGAACAGAGGTTTAGCCGGGAGGAAAGATTAGGCAGGGAGCAAAGGTCGGGTCGGGAGCAGAGGTTTGGCCTGGAGCAGAGGTTTGGCCGGGAGAAAAGGTGGGGCAGGGAGCAAAGGTCGCGCCGGGAGGAAAGGGCAGGCCGGGAACAGAGGCTTGGCCGGGAGAAAAGATCAGGCCGGGAGCAAATGTTGGGCCGGGAGCCGAGGTTAAGCCAGGAGCAGAGGTTTGGCCGGGAGCAAAAGTGGGGCCGGGAGCAAAGGTCAGACCCGCAGAAAAGGTTGGGCCGGAAGAAATGGTCAGGTCAGCAGCACAGGTCAGGCTGGGAGCAGAGGTTTAGCCGGGAGGAAAGATTAGGCCGGGAGCAAAGGTCGGGCCGGGAGCCAAGGTTAAGCCGGGGGCAGAGGTTTGGCCGGCAGCAAAGGTGGGGCCGGGAGCAAAGGCCAGACACGCAGAAATGGTCAAGCCGGGGGCAAATGTCGGGCCGGGAGCAGAGGTTTAGCCGGGAGCAGAGGTTTGGCCAGGAGAAAAGATCAGGCCGGGAGCAAAGGGCAGAAACGCCGAAAAGGTGGGGCCGGGAGCAAAGGTCAGACCCGCCGAAAAGGTTTAGCTGAGAGAAAAGGTCAGGCTGGGAGGAGAGGTTTGGCCGGGAGAAAAGGTGGGGCCTGGAGCAAAGGGCAGGGCGGGAGCAAAGGTCAGACGCGCAGAAAAGGTCCGGCCGGGAGGTCAGGACCGACGGGGAGAAAAGGTGGGGCGAGCTGGGGACCGACCCAGGGGAGGAGAGGGTGCCCGGGGAGAGCAGGGGCCAAAAAGAGCCGGGCGGGGCAAGGGGAAGAGGGCTGGAGCCCAGGGGGAGTCAGGGTAGGCTGGCCCGGGGAGGCCGGCAGCCAAAACGGGGTGGCGGCATTCAGGCCCGAGGGGGAGGGCCAGAGCCGAGGAGAAAAGATCAGGCCAGGAGCAAAGGGCGGGCCGGGGGCAGAGGTTTAACCGGGAGCAGAGGTTTAGCCGGGAGAAAAGATCAGGCCGGGAGCAAAGGGCGGGCCGGGGGCAGAGGTTTAACCGGGAGCAGGTGTTTAGCCGGGAGAAAAGATCAGGCCGGGAGAAAAGGGCGGGGCGGGGGCAGAGGTTTAACCCGGAGCAGAGGTTTAGCCGGGAGAAAAGATCAGGCCGGGAGCAAAGGGCGGGCCGGGGGCAGAGGTTTAACCGGGAGCAGGTGTTTAGCCGGGAGAAAAGATCAGGCCGGGAGAAAAGGGCGGGGCGGGGGCAGAGGTTTAACCCGGAGCAGAGGTTTAGCCGGGAGAAAAGATCAGGCCGGGAGCAAAGGGCGGGCCGGGGGCAGAGGTTTAACGGGGAGCAGAGGTTTAGCCAGGAGAAAAGATCAGGCCAGGAGCAAAGGGCGGGCCGGAGGCAGAGGTTTAACCAGGAACAGAGGTTTAGCAGGGAGAAAAGATCAGGCCAGGAGCAAAGGGCGGGCCGGGAGCAGAGGTTTAGCCGGGAGCAGATGTTTGGCCGGGAGAAAAGATCAGGACGGGAGCAAAGGGAGTGCCGGGGGCAGAGGTTTTCCCGGGAGCAGAAGTTTAGCCGGGAGAGAAGATCAGGCCGGGAGCAAAGGGCGGGCCGGGAGCAGAGGTTTAACCAGGAACAGAGGTTTAGCAGGGAGAAAAGATCAGGCCAGGAGCAAAGGGCGGGCCAGGAGCAGAGGTCAGGCCGGGAGAAAAGGTCAGGCAGGGAGAAAGGATCAGGCTGGGAGCAAAGGGCGGGCCGGGAGCAGAGGTTTAACCAGGAACAGAGGTTTAGCAGGGAGAAAAGATCAGGCCAGGAGCAAAGGGCGGGCCAGGAGCAGAGGTTTAGCCGGGAGCAGATGTTTGGCCGGGAGAAAAGATCAGGACGGGAGCAAAGGGAGTGCCGGAGGCAGAGGTTTAACCGGGAGCAGAGGTTTAGCCGGGAGAAAAGATCAGGATGGGAGCAAAGGGCGGGCCGGGGGCAGAGGTTTAACCGGGAGAAAAGATCCGGTCGGAAGCAAAGGGCGGGCCGGGGGCAGAGGTCAGGCCGGGAGAAAAGGTCAGGCAGGGAGAAAGGATCAGGCCGGGAGCAAAGGGCGGGCCGGGGGCAGAGATTTAGCCGGGAGAAAACATCAGGCTGGAAGAAAGGATCAGGCGGGAGCAAAGGGCGGGCCGGGGGCAGAGGTTTAGCCGGGAGAAAACATCAGGCCGGAAGAAAAGATCAGGCCGGGAGCAAAGGGCGGTCCGGGGGCAGAGGTTTAACCAGGAGCAGAGGTTTAGCCGGGAGAAGAGATCAGGCCAGGAGCAAAGGGCGGGCCGGTGGCAGAGGTTTACCCAGGAGAAAAGATCCGGTCGGAAGCAAAGGGCGGGCCGGGGGCAGAGGTTTCACCGGGAGAAAAGATCAGGCCGGGAGCAAAGGTCGGGGCGGGAGCAGAGGTTTAGCCGGGAGAAGAGATCAGACCGGGAGCAAAGGGCGGGCCGGGGGCAGAGGTTTAACCGGGAGCAGAGATTTAGCCGGGAGAAGAGATCAGGCCAGGAGCAAAGGGCGGGGCAGGGGCAGAGGTTCAACCGGGAGCAGAGGTTTAGCCGGGAGAAAAGATCAGGCCGGGAGCAGAGGTTTGGCCGGGAGAAAAGGTGGGGCCGGGAGAAAAGGTCAGGGCGGGAGCAAAGGTCAGACGCGCAGAAAAGGTTAATCCAGAATTAAAAGGTCAGGTCGGGAGCACAAGTCAGGCCGGGAGCAGAGGTTTGTCCGGGAGAAAAGATCCGGTCGGAAGCAAAGGGCGGGCCGGGGGCAGAGGTTTAACCGGGAGCAGAGGTTTAGCCGGGAGAAAACATCAGGCCGGGAGCAGAGGGCGGGCAGGGGGCAGAGATTTAGCCGGGAGAAAACATCAGGCCGGAAGAAAGGATCAGGCCGGGAGCAAAGGGCGGGCCGGGGGCAGAGGTTTAGCCAGGAGAAAAGATCCGGTCGGAAACAAAGGGCGGGCCGGGGGCAGAGGTTTAACCGGGAGAAAAGACCAGGCCGGGAGCAAAGGGCGGGCCGGGAGCCAAGGCCAGGCCCGCTGAAAAGGTTAATCCGGAAGAAAAAGGTAAGGTCGGGAGCACAAGTCAGGCCAGGAGCAGAGGTTAGACCCGCAGAAAAGGTTAGGGCGGAAGAAAAGTCAGACCCGCAGAAAAGTTTAGGCCGGAAGAAAAGGTCAGGTCGGGAGCACAGGTCAGGCTGGGAGCAGAGGTTTAGCCGGGAGAAAAGATGGGGCTGGGAGCAAATGGCGGGCCGGGGGCAGACGTTTAACCGGGAGCAGAGGTTTAGCCGGGAGAAAAGATCAAGCCGGGAGCAAAGGGTGGGCCGGGGGCAGAGGTTTAACCGGGAACAGAGGTTTAGCCGGGAGAAGAGATCAGGCCGGGACCAGAAGTTTGGCCGGGAGAAAAGGTGAGGCCGGGAGAAAAGGTCAGGGCGGGAGCAAAGGTCAGACGCGCAGAAAAGGTTAATCCAGAAGAAAAAGGTCAGGTCGGGAGCACAAGTCAGGCCGGGAGTAGAGGTTTGTCCGGGAGAAAAGATCCGGTCGGAAGCAAAGGGCGGGCCGGGGGCAGAGGTTTGTCCGGGAGCAGAGGTTTAGCCGGGAGAAAACATCAGGCCGGGAGCAGAGGGCGGGCCGGGGTCAGAGATTTAGCCGGGAGAAAACATCAGGCCGGAAGAAAGGATCAGGCCGGGAGCAAAGGGCGGGCCGGGGGCAGAGGTTTAGCCAGGAGAAAAGATCCGGTCTGAAACAAAGGGCGGTCCGGGGGCAGAGGTTTAACCGGGAGAAAAGACCAGGCCGGGAGCAAAGGGCGGGCCGGGAGCAAAGGTCAGGCCCGCTGAAAAGGTTAATCCGGAAGAAAAAGGTAAGGTCGGGAGCACAGGTCAGGCTGGGAGCAGAGGTTTAGCCGGGAGAAAAGATCAGGCCGGGAGCAAAGGGCGGGCTGGGGGCAGAGGTTTAACCGGGAGCAGAGGTTTAGCCGGGAGAAAAGATCAGGCCGGGAGCAAAGGGTGGGCCGGGGGCAGAGGTTTAACCGGGAACAGAGGTTTAGCCGGGAGAAGAGATCAGGCCGGGACCAGAAGTTTGGCCGGGAGAAAAGGTGAGGCCGGGAGAAAAGGTCAGGGCGGGAGCAAAGGTCAGATGCGCAGAAAAGGTTAATCCAGAAGAAAAAGGTCAGGTCGGGAGCACCAAGTCAGGCCGGGAGTAGAGGTTTGTCCGGGAGAAAAGATCCGGTCGGAAGCAAAGGGCGGGCCGGGGGCAGAGGTTTGTCCGGGAGCAGAGGTTTAGCCGGGAGAAAACATCAGGCCAGGAGCAGAGGGCGGGCCGGGGTCAGAGATTTAGCCGGGAGAAAACATCAGGCCGGAAGAAAGGATCAGGCCGGGAGCAAAGGGCGGGCCGGGGGCAGAGGTTTAGCCAGGAGAAAAGACCCGGTCTGAAACAAAGGGCGGTCCGGGGGCAGAGGTTTAACCGGGAGAAAAGACCAGGCCGCAGCAAAGGGCGGGCGGGAGCAAAAGGTCAGGCCCGCTGAAAAGGTTAATCCGGAAGAAAAAGGTAAGGCGGGAGCACAGGTCAGGCTGGGAGCAGAGGTTTAGCCGGGAGTAAAGATCAGGCCGGGAGCAAAGGGCGGGCTGGGGGCAGAGGTTTAACCGGGAGCAGAGGTTTAGCCGGGAGAAAAGATCAGGCCGGGAGCAAAAGGGTGGGCCGGGGGCAGAGGTTTAACCGGAACAGTGGTTTAGCCGGGAGAAAAGATCAGGCCGGGAGCAAAGGTTGGGCCCGGGGGCAGACGTTTAACCGGGAGCAGAGGTTTAGCCGGGAGAGAAGATCATGGCCGGGAGCAAAGGGTGGGCCGGGGGCAGAGGTTTAACCTGGGAGCAGAGGTTTAGCCCGGGAGAAAAAATCAGGCCGGGAGCAAAGGGCGGGCCGGGGACAGAGGTTTAACCTGGAGCAGAGGTTGGGCCGGGA
>NW_024396678.1:0-47469 GCF_004115215.2 Ornithorhynchus anatinus | reverse complement strand
GCTCCCTCCAGTTATCGACCTATTTCCCTCCTACCATTCCTCTCCAAAATCCTTGAGCGAGCTTTCTCCACCGTTGCCTCACGGTCCTCTCCTCCAGGTCTCTTCTTCACCCCCTCCAGACTTCTGTCCTCTTCCCTCCACAGAAACCACCCTCTCAAAAGTCATCAATGATCTCCTCCTTGCCATATTCAACGGCCTCTATTCCATCCTACTTCTCCTCGGCTTCTCGGCTGCCTTTGACGCTGCGGACCACTCCTTGCTCCTGGAGGCGTTATCCAATCTTGGCTTCGCTGACACTGTCCTCTCCTGTTTCTCCTTCTAACTCTCTGTCAGCTCAGTTTCAGTCTCTTTCGCGGGCTCCAACTCTGCCTCCCATCCCCTAACTCTGGGGGTCCCACAAGGTCCCCTTTTCTTCTCCCTCAACACCCACTCCCTTGGAAATCTAATTCCCTTATATGGCTTCCTCTATCACTTCTACCCTGATGACCCAAATCTACACACCAGCCCTCATCTCTCTTCCTCTCTGCAGTCTCACCCTTCCTTATGTCTTCAAAACATCTCTACTTGGATGTCCTCCCATCACCTCAAACATCATATGGCTAACACTGAACAACTTACCCTCCCACCCAACATTATTCTCCCGCTCACCTGCACATCACTGTTGACGCCACTATTGTCTTTTCTGTCTCACAAGTCTTTAACCTTGGCATTATCCTCTCATATTCCGCTCATGAATTCAAGCTATCACGGTATCTTGTCAATTCTACTTTCACAACATTGCCAAAATCCTCCGCTTCCTTTCTGTCCCAACTGTTCAAACATTAATTCCAACACTTATCCTACCCCGCCTTGATTAATGTAACAGCCCCCTTATTGACCTCCCTGCCTCCCATCTCTCCCCACTCCCATTCATACTCCACTCTGCTAACCAGATCAGTTTCCTTCAGAAACCTTCAAACCATGTTTCTCCACTCCTCAGGAAACTTCAGTGGTAGCAAATCCACCTCCACAACAAACTAAAACTCCTCATCATTGATTTTAAAGCAGTTTATCACCTTGACCTCTCCTGCCTCACCTCGCTACTGTCCTACTATATCCCAGCTCACACACCTGGTTCCTCTAATGCTAAATTGCTCACCGTACCGTGATCTCATCTATCTTTTCACCGACCTCGCGCCCACATCCGACCTCTGTCCTGTTACACCCTCCCTCCTCATATCAGACAGAGAATTACTCTCCCCAACTTCAAAACCTTTTTAAAGGCATATCTCCCCCAAGAAGTCTTCCCTGACTAAGAAGTCTTTTCCCACTCCCTTCTGTGCCGTTCTTACTAGTTCCTTCATCCATTCTCCTTTCCATCCCCACAGGACATATTTATATATGTTATTTTTCACTGATGTGTTTACTGATTCATTCATTGGGCCATTCATTTCTATTAATATCCGTCTCCCCCTCTAGGCTGTAAGTTCTTTATGGGTAGGAATGTGTCTATGGGTTGTTATACTGTACTTTCCCAAGCGCTTAGTACCGTACCTTGTACACAGAAAGTGCTCAGTAAATAAAAGCCCTCAGTCAGTAAATGAATGAATGAATGAATGACTGCATCAAATATAAGCACTCAGCAAATAAAATTGACTGACAGATTGACTGACTGCCTGGACATGAATGGTGAAGAAGGACAACCAGGAGAGAACAGTGAGACAAAATCTTAGGTTTGAGAGTATTTCCAGAAGAAGGGGATGGTCCGTGTGGTTCGGAGGAGCTTAGGGTTCAAGGAAAATTTGGATGGAGTTATGTCCACTAAATTTGGCTGGAAAAAGGAGGTCATTGGTTATGAAGAAAGGCATCTCAAAGATGTAAAGAGAGCATTAAATAGATTTGCAGAGATCAGTATGTGGGATGGAGGAGAGGAAGGGGATTTGTCAGGGGTATACCCCGAATTGTGAGGTTTGGATAGGAAGAGAAGCGGGGAAGGAGGATTGGATGATAGCTGGATGGGGCAGTGAGGTCCAGAGCAGGTTTTCTGAACGACAGGGGAGGCATGAGAGAGTCTGAAGGCAAAAGGGAAGGACCCATCAGAGTGAGCAGCTGAAGATGACAGTTGAGGAGAGAAGAAGTATGGGCACAAGTGTTTCTCTACCAGGTGAAGGACTGTGGTTGGAGGGACAGCACGGGTGGAGGAGGTAGATTTCGAAAGCAGGCAGAAGGCCTCCTACTAGGAAACAACCAAGAAGGATGAGGGGATGGATGGAGATGGTGATGGGAATGGGGTGGGACAAGGGAAGCCAGGATGGAGCTGAAAGGTTAAGGTGGGAACGTTGGGGAGGTCCTATCTGATGGTTTTCAAATTCATTAACAGAGTAGACCAAAATTACAAGAGGAAAGTAAGTGAGGAAACAAGGGCATGGGGGTGGTGTTTCAGGAAGGAGTTTATTGTCTGGAAGACTTGGTGAAAGCAACGGACATGGGAGTCTTTCAGTAAGGGAGGAGACATAGGATTACTGATCTGAGGAAAGGGCAGAGTGAACTTGAAATGGTGAAAGAAGGCCTGATGCCTGCGTTTCCACCAACATTATTTCTATGCGTGAGAGCTAGAGTGGAGGAAGGGGAAATGTGAAGATGACCGAGGACTAGAGATTGTTTGGTGCAAAATCAACGGAGCGAAAGAGGGGCCAAGAAAGTTGGACTTCGGTGAGGAGGGCAAGAGTTCAGAACAGGGATTTGTGCATCAGGAGAGGGAGGCACGGGAGGCAGTCAACGGGAAATTGGGACGGGAATAGTAGTGGGGTGGGGGGAGGAGGGGCGTCAAGAGATCAGCAGTTTCTGTTGGAGAAGAGGACCGTTTTGTCAGGAGTTGGGGGATGAGAAGGCAGGTAAGGAGGTTATAGTTGGACTGTTGGCTTTTCCTTCCCCGACTAATCCTTCATCCTCTTTTCCCACTCCCTTCAGCATCACAGGATTTGCTCCCTTTATTCGCCCCTCCCTTCAGCCCCAGAGCACTTATGTCCATATCCTTTATATTAATGTCTGTCCCCTCCACCCCACCCCAGACTGTAAGCTTGTTGTGGGAGGGAACATGTTTACCAACTCTATTATAGGTACTCTTCTAAGCACTTAGTATAGTTCTCTGCATATGCCTCAGGAAACAGGATTGATTGATTGATTTCACTGCTTTTGAGACTAAAGATTGCACAATGACTAGAAAACACATATATACACATGTGCGCAGTGAACCTACAAACATACAAGAGCACACACACTTTGCAATGTGCTGCTCTCCTACCCCCTATGAATTTGTTCCACTCTTTGCTCTAGTGACAGTATGATGGGCAAGGGTGTGAGAAGTGGTCTGTAAACTACTAGACAAGGCTCATCTCTCGTCCCTAATGGGAGACTCAATTTTTTTTTGTTGTTGTTGTTATTTAACAGTATTTTTTAAATGCTGCCTATGTACCACACACTATGTATGCGACAATCTGGTAGGACCCAATTTCCTAAGATCTCTATAATTTGCTAAAGTCCTTGGAGGTAAAAATGGAGAGATGCCTTGTAGGGCATTACCTCTGCAAGTCCATACGGTATATTCTACCCACATGAACTGCAGAAAGAGTGGCAGTTTTACGATCTGGGGCTTACTGACTGAAGGTAGAAATCACCCCTAAACAATTCACCCGGCAAAGTCCAACTGAAACCCCTGTTGATTCTTTGGGTGATACAGGTGGGCGATATCGAGTAGACATACTCTTCTCAGGCTCATTATAGGAAATTAGTGACTGAATGCTAAACAGAAGCATAGTCAGTGAATAAGCAATGCAAAGAGGTGATCTCCTGGAGGGTAACTCTTACTCTCCCCTGATGGGTGGGAACGTAGCTGGGGAAGGAAAGAGAGGGAGAAGGAAGAGAAAGAAGGGGAAAAGGGAGGATAAAGAATAGGGGATGAGAAGAAGAGGAAGGGAGTGGAGAAGGAGAGGATAAGGGAGGGAGGATGGAGGGGAAGAGGGTAATGGGGAAGGAAGAATGAGGAGGAAGAAGCAGATGGAAATGGTGAATGACAAGGAATCACTAGCAGTTTTGCAATCTGCTAACCTACATCTGCTCAGACCACTGCAACTTACCTGATAAGATCACTCAGCTTCACAAACTCCAGCCGTGACAATTTGCTCTGAAATCCTGACTTTAGAATTTGTACGATCTGGAATTTCAGAATTCTGGGTAGGTATATGATAAAAATTGAGCTGTTAACTGTAGGTGAAGGAAATGCCACAGAATCCCCTGGCAGTGGGTTTTGAAACAGAAGGAAAACTGAGGAAAGAAAAGGAATTCATCAGTAATATTTTTGGTCCTTTATTTGGGATAGAATCAAGTTCATTCATTCTTTTTTTTTTTTGAGTGCTTCCTGTGTGCAGAGCACTGTTCTAAGTGCTTGGAAAGTACAATTCAGCAACAGAGAGAGACAGTCCCCACCCACAATGGGCTGACAGTCTAGAAGCGGGGAGAGAGACATCAAAACAAGTAAACAGGCATTAATATAAGTAAGGAGAATTATAGATATGTACATGTATACACAAATGCTGCAGGGCAGGGAGGGGGATAGAGCAAAGAGAGCGAGTCAGAGTTATGGGGAGGGGAGGGGGAGCTGAGGAAAAGGCGGTTTGGCCACCTGGAGGAGGTGAGCCTTCAGTAGGTGTAAGATTATTTGGTAGATTTGAGGAAGAAGAGCATTCCAGGCTAGAGGTACGAAAAGGGCCAGGGCTAGATTGTGGTACAGGTGAGAACGGATCACAGTGAGAAGGTTAGCACCAGAGGAGCAGAGTGTGCAGGCTGGGCTGTAGAAGGAGAGAAGGGAAGTGAAGTAGGAGGGGGCACAGTGATGGTAATGAAGTGTTTGGCCTAGTACAGTGTAATATGTAGACATGATTCCCTGCCCTCATGGCGTTTACAATCTAAAGGTGGGGGTAAAGCTGAAAAAAGAAGTCCTATCGGGGAGGCTAGTGCCTAGCACCCTGTGCCTTAATTTGGTTCCAGCAAATCTCAGCCCTGAGCCATCTCAGTTTGAATGTTTCCTCCGTGCATGTGATCCTCTCGCAGAGATACTCTAATATCGGTCTCATCTCATTCATCTCAAATTGACATTCCCCTGCTAAAGTTCTGCCTCTCTTCTGCTCAGACATACTATTTCTCCTCCCGTACTCACTCCCATACCCATAGCCCATGCCACCTATTGCAGACATCTAAATCCCTTTTTAAATTGGCACATAGTAAACAACCCATAATAATAATAACGATGTTGGTATTTATTAAGTGTTTACTATGTGCAGAGCACTGTTCTAACCTCTGGGGTACATACAGGGTCATCAGGTTGTCCCACGTGAGCCTCATAATTTTAATGCCATTTTACAGATGAAGTAACTGAGGCACAGAGAAGTTAAGTGCCTTTCCCACAGTCACATAGCTGACAAGTGGCAGAGGCAGAATTCGAATCCATGACCTCGGACTCCCAACCCTGTGCTCTTTCCGCTCAGCCACGCTGCTTCTCTAATAATATTACCATTACTATTATTAACCCTATTGCACTCTTCCAAGTACTCAGTGCTCTGCTCAGACTAAGCACTCAAATATTAGCGATTGACTGATGGCAAGTAGAATTGCACTGACCTCCTTGACATTTCTCCTTTTATCCCTAAACTCCAGTGTTATTGCTTTTCTCCTTTCATATCTAGATGGTCGTCTACTTTCAACTGTGGATTTGAATACATCTCGTTGATGTAGGTAATGAAACGGTGGTTGACACATTGTAAGGACTTAGCAAATACCATTATTATTACTATTACTACCCCCTGCTCTTTCCCAGTCACAGGGTGAAATGGTTCCTCCGGGGATACGGGAAACTGGGTTTCAGCTCATGGGAGGTATGTTTTCCATAGGGTCTCCAAGAAAGACATGGCCAACCAAAAGGCGGTGATGGAATTGCCCCGGCTGGGGTTCTCAGAGGTCCGGAAGCTGCAGCTGGTCCAGGTTGTGCTGTTTCTCCTGGTCTACCTGGGGACCCTGATGGGGAATCTCATCATCGTCGCCCTCACCGTCTTCAACCGGTGCCTCTACACCTCCATGTACTTCTTCCTCAGGAACCTGTCCATCCTTGACCTCTCCCCATCTCTGTCACCATCGCCAAATCCATCCACCACTCCCTGACTGACTGCGGCTCCATCTCCCTCCAGGGTTGCATCACGCAAGTGTTTTTCTTATTTTTGCCACATCCGTTGAGTTGGCCTTGCTCACAGTGATGTCTTAGGACTGCTACTTGGTCATCTGTCTCTTCCTGCTCTTTGAGGCCTTCATACGCAGAGGGCCTTGTGGGAATATGGCGGCAGCTTCTTGGTTTAGGGAGCCCTCTCCAGCTTCAAGCAAATGACCGCCATCTTCTCCATCTCCTTCTGTAGTCCCAACATGATCCACCAGTTCTTCTGTGACATCCCCAGGTGGTAAGACTCTCATGCTCTGGTCTGAACAGGAGAGAGGTGGGAAGAACTGGCATCACTATATCTCTGGGTTTAATATGCTTTATGTCCACTGTCAAATCCCAAGTGTGCATCTTCCAGGCAGTGCTGAGGATGCCGGCTGCCAAGGGCTGGGCCAAAGCGTTCTCCACCTACCTGCCTCACCTCACCATCGTAACCCTATGTTATTTTAGTTCCATATGATTTGCCTATTTAAAACCAACCTCCCAGTTCCCATCCACCCCTGACCCCTTGGCGTCCTCATTCTACACGGTGGTCCTACAGCTTTCAGTCCTGCCATCTATGGCCTGAGGGATTGGGAGATCCAGCAAGGACCCTTAGAGGAAATTTAGTCAGAAGATATCGATTACTTCCAGGATCCTGCATATATATCTGTTGTGTGCACTGCACTGCACTCGTTGGGAGTTTACCATTAAAGCCGTCCCCTACTTGTCTGCTATGGGGCTTTGGACAAGTCACATCGCTTTTCTGTGCCTCAAGTCTCTCATCTGCAAAATGGAGAATCGAAACCTGCTGTTCCTCCTAGTAGACTTCCAGGCGCCTTGTGGTGCCTGATTATTTCTACCTGACCTAGTGAATAGAGACTGGGCCTGGGAGTCAGAAAGTCATGGGTTCTGATTGCAGTTCCTCCACTTGTTGTGGGCTGTGTGACCTTGGGCAAGTCGCTTCACTTCTCTATACCTCAGTTCCCTCATCTGCAAAATGGGGATTAATACTGTGAGGCCTCTGTGGGTCGGGGACTGTGTCTAATACAATTGCTTTGTACCTACCCCAGCGCTTAAAACAGTGCCTGGCATATAGTAAGTGCTAAACAGATATCATAATTAAATTATTATTACCTTGGGTAGAAACATATATATGCATACATAGATAAAACAACTTCTCTGGGCCTCAGTTACCTCATCTGTAAAATGGGGGTTAAAACTGCGAGCCCCCCTTGGGACATGGACTGTGTGCAACTTGATTAGCTTGTACCTACCCCCAGCCCTTAGTAGAGTACTTGGCATATAGTAAGTGCTAACCCAGTGTTACAGTTATTCTGTATTATTAAGTCATGACCCCTGCCCCGAAGTAGTTTACAGGTGGACAACGGAGACACCCTATAGTGTACAAGGATGAGGAAAAACCATACAATCACAGAGCATGAGCATCAATTGATGGGATAGTGCAATATTAATGACCTGTAATTCCCCAGATAAAAACACAAGTGATAGAGCCCGGACCTGGCTGTCAGAAGTATATGCATTCTAATCCCAGCACCTCTACTTGTTGTCTGCTCTGTGATTAAGCTGCCTCGCTTCTCATTGCCCCAGTTCCCTCATCTGTAAAATAAGAATGAAGATTGTGAGCCCTACATGGGACAGGGACTATGCCTACCAGGCTAGCTTGTGCTCAGTGCTCAGAACAGTGCCTGGCACATCGCGAATACTCAACAGATACCACAATTCTTCTCCTTTTTATTGTTGTTATTATTATGAGCTGAGATGAGATTTCTGGGAGCAGGGAGAATCGATGAGGGAAGACTATTGAAAGAGATGACTTTAGAAAAGGAAAGAGTGGGAACTACTGGATACTTGGCCCTGCCACCAGATTCTCCACCATCCCCTCCCAGACCATCCAAAGGACTGTGTTCTGGGTCTCCAACTCTACCATTACTTCTTGACCTCCTCTCCGCAGTTTCTTGGCTCTAATCCTTTCACCTCCCCATGTCATCCAGTGAATTCTCCTTTGAACCACGGACTCTGCCACCATCCTTCAATTTCCTCACCTTAAAATGGGGATACAATTCCTCTTCTCCCTCCTACTTAATGATAACAACAATAATTGTGGTATTCGTGAAGCCCTTACTATGTGCCAGGCACTGTACCAAGTGCTGGGGAAGATACCAAATAATCAGGTTGGACCCAGTTCCTGTCCCACAGAGCTCCCAGTCTCCATTCCCATTTTATGGGTGGGGTAATTGAAGCACAGAGAAATTACGTAAATTGTCCGAGATCACCCAACAGGCAAGTGGCAAAACAGGGATTAGAACGTTTTAATTTCCAGGTCTTTATCCACTAGGTCGGGTTGCTTCTTAGACGGTGAGTCCCATGTGGGACAGAGACTGTATCCAATCTGATTCAGCTGTATCAACACCAATCCTCAGAACAATGCTTGACTCATATCCATCAATCATTACGCTCTTTATTTATTAAGCTCTTACTGTATGTAGAACACTGTACTGAGCACTTGGGAGAGCACAATACCACAGAGCTGGTACTCCCATTTTCTGTCCACAATGAGTTCACAGTCTAGAGACTCTTATTAAGTGTTTAACTAATTCCATAAAATGAAAAGAGCCTAGAGGACAGGGATGATCAGTAGAGGGTACTGGGCCCAACTCTCTCATCTGCCCCATTGTAAGCCTGTGACATCAGAGACCTCCACCAATCCTTGAGAATATCTCTCCTACCTTAGGTGATATCACAGACACTTCTACCAATTCTCGAGGCTACAATCCCCCTCAGTGACATCACAGAGATAGCGTAGAGAACCAGCGTGGATACATGCATAGAGCATGTGCCTTCAAGCCAGAAGGACCTGAGCTCTAATGTCGGCTCTGCCACTATTCTGCTGGGGGACCACGGGCATGTCACTTCACTTCTCTGTGCCCAAAATGACTTCCTCTGTAAAATGGGGACGAGGACTGTGAGCCCAGGTGGGGCAGGGATTGTGTCCAACCTGATTATCTTGCTTCTACCCCAGTGCTTAGTCCAGCTTTTAGCACATGGAAGGCACTTAACAAATACCATTAAAACAAGGTAAGGAGAGCGATGGTTTTTCTGATATAATGGGAGTGGACATTCCTGGCCAGAGAGATCGGAGCTAACTGGAATAGACAATGCTTCTAATAGTAATACTAATGGTGATGGTATTTTTTAAGAGCTTTCTGTGTGCCAAGCACTGTTCTAACAATAATGATTGTGTTATTTCATAAGCACTTGCTAAGTGCCAAACATTGTACTAAGCACCGGGGTGGATGCAAGCAAAGCGGTTGGACACAGTCCCGTTCCCTCTTGAGCCTTACAGTCTTAATGCTCATTTTACAGATGGGGTAACTGTGGCCCAGAGAAGTGAAGTGACTGAAAGCCCGGGGTTGGAATAAACGAATAATAAACCAGTCCAGGGACATGGAGATAAGGGCTCGGAATTCAGCTGGGGTTGGCCAGGAGATACGCGGGGAATGGTCTCCATGGAGAAGGGAAGGCCTCATGCAATAAACCGGACTCTGCACCCCCTAGACTCACCTAGCGGGCCCGCAAGGTCCCAGCATCCGGAGATGAGACCTCCGCATCTAAGTTGGAATTCGTCAGGACTCATCCCTGCGGTGGAGAGGACATGCAGCCATCGTTCTCCATGGCGACGGGAGGATGGCACGGAGAATGGTCTCCATGGCTAAGGGCAGCACGAAGACCGCCAAGGGACCAACTTTGCTGTGGGGATTGCCCTGTAGGTGTTTCTAAAGAGAGAGTCGCGCTCTGCATCTGCATGGAAGGTCGCCATGG
Source organism: Ornithorhynchus anatinus (assembly GCF_004115215.2). Taxonomy (NCBI): domain Eukaryota; kingdom Metazoa; phylum Chordata; class Mammalia; order Monotremata; family Ornithorhynchidae; genus Ornithorhynchus; species Ornithorhynchus anatinus. The sequence continues at coordinate 37,406 of NW_024396678.1, read as the reverse complement.
GGCTGAGGGCACATCTTGGTGATCGGGTCCTTCCGTCCACCTGCGGAGTGACCGAGAACCATGGAGAGACAACAAACATTTTCCTCTATCCTCTGTCACATCCTGGTTCTTTTTTGTTTTGCTGGTTGTTCTAATGGTATGAGATAGTAATTATAATTGTGGTATCTGTCAGCGCTTCCTATATTCACTCTACAGTATTGATTCAGTCCTTGTTATGTGCAGACCACTGAGCTAAGCGCTTGGAATGTACAATTTGGCAACAGATAGAGACAATCCTTGCCCAATGATGGGCTCACAATCTAAACTGGAGAGACAGTCAGCAATGCAAAGCAGAACAAAACAAAAACAAGACATCATCAAGATAAATCGAATCCAGGAGATATACACCACATTAACAAAATGAATGGGGTAATAAATAATATATATGAAAGAGCACAGTCCTGAGGGGAGGAGAAGGGGGAAGAGCAGAGGGTGGGGGTGGGGAGGGGAGGCGAGGTGGAGTAGAAGGAAGGTGGGGAATGGTCAGTCTGGGAAGGAGGAGGATGTGAGTTCTCAGTAGGGCTTTGAAGAGGAGAAGAGAGTTAGTTTGGCTGATGTGCGGTGGGAGGTCATTCCAGGACAGCGGTAGAACGTGAGCCAGGGATCGACGGGGGGACAGGCGTGAACGGGGGACTATGAGGAGGTGAGTGGCAGAGGAGCTGAGTGGAGGGGATGGGCCGCTGAAAGAGAGAAGTGAGGTCAGGTAGGAGGGGGTAAGGTAATGGAGAATTTTGAAGCCAAGAGTGAGGAGTTTTTGCAACAAAGGTTGAATAGGCAACCACTGGAGATTTTTGTGGAGGGGAGTGACATGCCCAGAGCGATTCTGTACAAAGATCCGGGCAGCGGATTGAAAAATAGACCGGAGTGGGGAGAGACAGGAGGAAGGGAGCTGCGAGAGGAGGCTGACAATAATCCAGCCGGGGTATTATGAAAGCTTGTACCAGCACACTAGCAGTTTGGATGGAGAGGAAAGGGCATATCTTGGCGACATTGTGAGGGTTAGACCGGCAGGTGTTGCTGAAGCATTGGATATATGGGGTTAATAAGAGAGCTGAATCAAGGACGACACCAAGGTTGAGGGCCTGTGATACGGGAAGGATAGTAATGCTGTCCATAGGGACGGGGAAGTCAGGGCGAGGATGGGGTGGGAGGGAAGATAAAGAGCTCAGTTTTAAACATGTTGAGTGTTAGGTGGTGGGCAGACACCCAGGAGGGGACGGCCTAGAGGCAGGAGGAGATATGAGCCTGGAGGGAGGGGGAGAGAACCAGAGAGGTAATGTAGACTTGAGTGTCATCTGTGTAAAGAAGGCAGTTGAAGCCAAGGGAGCGAATAAGTTCAAGGGAGTGAGTACAGATGAAATATGTCAGAAACTGGAAACTGTATTAAGAGTTGGGGTAGACACAATCTAATCAGGTTATGCACAGTGCAAGTGCTTAGCACAGTGCTCTGCACACAGCAAATGCTCAATAAATACTATCGGCTGACTGACTGATATGGGCCTCACAGTTTAAGTGAGAGGGAGAAACAGATAGTTGAATCGCTATTTTGCAAATGGGGAACTGAGACACAGAGAAGTGAAGTGACTTGCCCAAGATGTAAGTAGGAGTGAGAAACAGGTATTAAATCCCCCTGCTGCCCTTTTGTTTGAGCAAGAATGAAGATGGGGGAAATGTGGTGCGCAAGCAGGCAGCATTGCACTAGTGGATAGAGCCCAGGCCTGGGAGCCAAAAAGACCTGGGCTCTAATTCCAACTCCGTAACTTTGCTGTGTGGCATCGGGCAAGTCACTTCACTTCTCTTTGCCTCAGCTACCTCATCTACAAACCAGGTTTTAAAACTGTGAGCCCCACTCATGTGGGATGCAGACTGTACCCAACCTGATAAGCTTGTATCTCCTACCCTCAGTGCTCAGTACAGTGCCTGACCCATAGTAAGTTTAGCAAGTACCTCGGTTTCCTTATCCATAAAACAGGGTTTAAGACTCTTAGCTCAATGTGGGATATGGATTGGGTCCAAAATGAGTAGTTCGTATCTACCCTAGTGCTCAGTTAACAGCTTCGCAAGTAGGAAACGCTTAAAATATCAAGTAGAAGAGAGGGCAAATGGGTTTCGGAATGGTCAAGAGGGGAAAAGATGAAAAAGGGAGACAGAACTGACACTCGGGAAGGGAGGTGGTGGTGGTGGGTGCCTGTGCACTGTGAGGCACAGCAGGGGGAGGGCGCTGAGTGTCTAAAACCTGTCTAAAACTGAGCTCCTTATCTTCCCTCCCAAACCTTGTCCTCTCCCTGACTTCCCTGTCACTGTTGACGGCACTACCATCCTTCCCGTCTCACAGGCCCACAGCCACCGTGTCATCCTCGACTCTGCTCTCTCAGTTTGCGCCACCCATCCAATCCATCACCAACACCTGCCGGTCTCACCTTCACAATATCGCCAAGATATGCACTTGCCTCTCCATCCAAACTACTATCGTGCTGGTTCTAGCTCTCAGAAACCTCCGACTGCATTACTGTTTTAACTTCTTCTCGGATCTCCCTTCCTCCGTTTGCTCCCCACTCCAGTCTTTTCTTCGTTCTGCTGCCTGGATCATCTTCCTACAGAAACATTCTGGGCATGTCACTCCCCTCCTCCAAAACCTCCAGTGGTTACTTATGAACCTCAGCACGAAACAGAAACTCCTCACTTTTGGCTTCAAAGGTCTCCATCATCTTGCCCCCTCCTACCTCACCTCCCTTCTCTCTTTCTACTGCCCACCCCGTACACTCCTCTCCTCTGCCGCTCATCTCCTCACGGTCCCTCTTTCGCCTCTGTCCCGCCATCGAACCCTGGCCCCCATCCTACCGCTGTCCTGGAATGCCCTCCCTCCTCACATCCGCCAAACTAACTCTCTTCCCCTCTTCAAAGCCCTACTGAGAGTTCACTCCTCTAGAAGGCCTTCCCAGACTGAGCCCCCACTTTTCCTCTCCTCCTCCTCCTCCCTCCCCTTTATCCGCGGACCTCTGCTCTTCCCCCTTCCCCTTCCCTCAGCACTGTGCTTATTTGTATATATTTTTATTCCCCTATTCATTTTGTTAATGAGGTGTATATCTCTAAAACGAGATATAACATCATTAGCGTGATGATGTTGTCTTGTTTTGTTTTTTTCTGTTTTGCTTTGCAGTCTAACCCCCGCGTTTAGACTATGAGCAGGAATTTTTGAGGCAGGAATTGTCTCTATTTGTTGCCCAATTGTACATTCCAAGTGCTTAGTACACTGCGCCCCACATAGTAAGCGCTCAATAAATACTATGGAATGAATGAGTGGCTGTGAGGAGAATCGGACTCATTCATCAGGAAAGGGGTGGTTTTCCAATCAACCAATAATATTTTTTGATCGCTTCATGTGTGCAGAGCTCTGTACTAAGCGCTTGGAAAAGTGCAATATAACAGAGTTTGTAGTTGCGTTCCCGGCCCATAAAGAGCTTACAGCCTGGACGGAGAGATAGACATTGATATCAATAAATAAATTAGGCATACATTCTTAAGTGCTGTGGGTTTAGGAGGGGTGGTGACCAAACGGAGCAAATCAGGGCGACGCAGAAGGGAGTGGAAGAAAAGGAAAGGAGGAAAGGCCTCTTGGACGAAGGTCCAGAAAAGGAGAAGGAGGAGAGAGAGCCCGTTGTGACTCAGCATCTGGCTGAGGGCATCATTCAAGTGAGGATAAATTCGATACAGAGCGACCCAAAAAATTCAGAGATGCATTTTTTTCCTTCCCCATTCCTACAGATCACCTTCCCAGAACAGTTGCATTCAACTACTTTTTCTCTGACTATGCAGAACATTTACCTGGAAATGGCCAACAGCACCCCAGTGATGGAATTCGCCCTGCTGGGGTACTCAGATGTCTGGGAGTGGGAGCTGGTCCACGCTGCAATGTTCCTCTTGGTCTGCATGGAGGCCCTGATGGGAAATCTCATCATCGCTGTCATCACCTTCGTCCGTAGGCTCCACTCCCCTATTCATTCATTCTCATTTATTGAGCGCTTACTGTGTGCAGAGCACTATACTAAACGCTTGGATAGTACAATTCGGCAACAGATTGAGGCAATCCCTACCCACCAACTGACTAACAGTCTAGAAGTGGGGAGACAAGCAACAAAACAAAACAACTAGACAGGCATCACTACCATCAAAATAGATAAACAGAACCATAAATAAATGCCCATCATTAATAAAACCAATAGAGCAATAAATAGGTACAAATATATACAAGTCAAGTGCGGAGGGGAAGGGGGTAGAGCAGAGAGAGGGAGTAGGGGCCATGGGGAGTGGAGAAGGAGCAGAGGGAAATGGAGGCCTCAGTCTGGGAAGGTCCCCGGAGGAGGTGACCTCTTAATAGGGCTTTGAATAAGATTATTGTTAATAATAAAAATGATGGCATTTTTGAAGCGCTTACCTCGTGCCAAGCACTGTTCTAAGCATTGAGATGGGGGCAGGTGGTGGGAGGGGGACGAATAAAAGGTAAGCTGGTTGTCCCATGTGGGGCTCACAGTCTTAATCCCCATTTTACAGATGAGGAAACTCAGGCAAGTCAAGTTAATTGACTTGGCTGAAGTCCCACAGCTGACAAGTGGTGAGGTTGGGATTGGAACCCATGACCTCTGGCTCCTAAACCCGTGCTCTTTCCACTGAGCCATGCTGCTTCTCTAATGACAGCATTTGTAAGTGCTTACTAAGCACTGTTTGAAGCGCTGGGGCTGATAGAAGAAGGTCATCATCATTTGGGGCTTAGACCCTTCATCCCCCTTTTACAGTTGAGGTACCTGGGGCCCAGGGAAGTGAAGTGACTGGCCCAAAGTCACACAGCTGACAAGTGGCAGAGCTGGGATTAGTACCCACAACCTCTGATTCCCAAGCTCGAGCTCTTTCCACTGAGCCACGCTGCTTCTATCTTTTGGTGGATTTGAAGAGGGAGAGCAGTCCAGATCATAGGACCCCCATGTACTTCTTCCTCAAACACCTGATTTAAATCTCTGCTATATCTCCATCAGTAAATCATCTCCATCCTCAACTTCTTGACCAATAACAGACTCATCTCCCTCCTGGCTTATGTCCTTCAGGTGTTTTTCCTCCTGCTCTTTGTCTGTAGTAAGCAGTACTCCCTCACAGTGATGTCTTATGAACGTTACATGGCCATCTGCCTCCCCCAGCGCTACCAAGTCATCTTTCTTTCATTCATTCATTCATTCATTCATTCAAATTGCATTATTTGAGCCCCTACTGTGTGCAGAGCACTGTAGTAGCGCTTGGAAAGTGCAATTTGGCAACAGGTAGAGACAGTGCCTACCCAACAATGGGCTCATAGTCCAGAGGTAGGGAGACAGACAACAAAACAAAACAAGTAGACAGGCATCAGAAGCATCAATATAAATGAACTGAATTACAGATACATATATGCTTCATTAATTACATATTTACATATATACACAAGGGCTGTGGGGCGGGGAGGGAGGAAGAGCAGAGGGAGGGAATGGGGTGATGGGGAGAGAGCAGAGGAAAGGGGGGTTCAGTCTGGATAACCTTTCTGGACGAGGTGAGCTTTCATGAACAGAGGGTCCTATGGGAAAATGGCGGCCAACCTATGGCTCAGCGGAGGCCTCTCCACCCTCATGAACATTTCCAACACTTACTCTGTCCCCTTAGGTGGAGCCAACGTGATCCACAAGTTCTCCTGGGAGAGCCCCCATATCTTTAAACGTTCCCAGTCCAGTAGGAAGCTTCAGGAGTATGGAGTAACCTCCTTCTCTTCCCTTCTGGCTCCTACTTGCTTTGTTTCCATAGTTATCTCATACGTGGGTTTCTTCCGGGCCATGTTGAGGATGCCAGCCCCCAAGGGCCAGGACAAAGCTTTCTCCACCTGCCTGCCTCACCTCTCCATCTTCACCGTCTTTGTCTCCAACGGTTATGAGGTCTATCGCAAGCCTGTGTCCAACTTCCATTCGGTGTTGGACCTGCTGATATCTCTGTTCTGCTATGGTGCCACCCCGCGCCCCACCCCCAACCTGAACCCCCTCGTCTACAACCTGAGGAACCGCGACCTGAAGACAGCTTTGAGGATGGTGCTAGTGAAAAAGTCTATCAACAGGAGATAAAGCACAAATATTTCTGGTCTTCCAGACCTCCCACATGTAAAAGGCCAGAAATAACCAAGAAGTACCCCAGCGATCACAGGCAAAGGAGAAAAGGTCGAAAGTGCCAGGCAGCCTGGACTATTGGAAAGGGAACAGGTTTCAGAGTCTGGCTGCGTCTGCTATGTGACCTTGCCATGCCACTTAGCATCTCTCACCAAGACCAATGTGGATCCACAATCCCGGACACTCTGGACACATGGAAAGGTTGTCAGTCAGTCAATCATATCTATTCAGTGCTTCCTGTGTGAAAAGCACTGTACTAAGTGCTGGGGAGAGTACAGTTCAAAAATAAGCATATTCCCTGCCCACAACGAGCTTAAAGTCTAGAGAACAAGTTTATAGTCTGGTTTATTTCTTGTTTCTCTGCATTTGATGTTTGTAGTTCCTGGACCTTTTTTTTTCTTTTTCCTTCTAGTCTCCCTGACCCTTATGGCGCTTACAGTCTGAGGTAGGGAGAATGGATATTGGGTCTCCATTTAATATCAGAGGAATATTAGACCAGAGAGGTTAAGTGACTGGTCCAGGGTCAAACAACAGACAACTGACAGAACAGGAACTGGACTAGAGCAGTTTCTAGACTGTGAGCTTGTCGTGGGTAAGGAAGGGTCTCTTTGTTACACTGTACTCTCCCAAGTGTTTAATACAGTGCTTTGCCCACAGTAAGTGCTCAATAATTCGGTTGAATGAATGAATTAACCCGGGACTCCTGACTGTGAATAAATCCTTCCCACCCTCCAGGTATTATCCCACCACAGAGCAGCATGGATGCAGTTCCCACTATGTGTACTCTAATCAAACGGTACTATTTACTCACTACCTATTCAGTTCAGAGCACTGAACTAAGAGCTCGGGAAAGTATAAAATGGACATGATTCCTGTCTTCAAGGAGTTTATAATCTAATGTAGTCTTCACAAATGTTTTTGCCTGGATGAAAACGATCTACTGGAATCAGAATGAACAATTTAATCGAGTGGGGCCGATTTTTGATTGTGAGAATGGACGCCAAGGTGGCCAGTGGTGGGGTGGGGGAGGAGAGGAGGATCTTCATGGGAATGAGGAACAAGAAGAGGCAGATTTCAAGGAGCAATGTGCCCAATCAATCAATCAATCAATCAATCAATCGTATTTCTTGAGCGCTTACTTCTTGCAGAGCTAAGGGCTTGGAAGAGTAGAGTGTATCAGAGTTGGTAAGTACGTTCCCGGCCCCAAAGAAGCTCACAGTTTTTAGGGGGAAACAGACATTAGTCAATCAATCAAAGACATTTATTGACCATTTAGTCTGTTCAGAACACTATATTAAATGATTAGGAGAGTACACTCCAACAGAGTTGGTAGACAGGTATTAATATAAATTATGGCTCTATGTGTAGGTTCTGTGGGGCAGCAAGTCATCATGTCGAGTCTTCATAATCTTGCTTGGAATTCTCATTTTTGCTCAGACAGAGATGCAGCATGGCCTAGTCACTAGGTCATGGGCCTAGGAATCAGAAGGGCCTGGGTTCTAATCCCAGTTCTGCCAATTGCTTGCTCAGTGACCATTTGCAAGTCACTTACCATCTTTGTGCCATAGGGTCCTCAACTGTAAAATGGGGCTATCTGTTCCCCTTCCTATTTAGAATGTTAGCCCCAAATCTAATTTTTTACTTGTACTATCTCAGAGCTTAGGGAAGCATTTGATGCTTATTAATTTCTTAACAAATACCACAAAAAAGCTGGGTCAGTGAGTTTGGGGGTGTCACTGGCCCCTTCGTTCCTGCGGAATGAATACCTGGGAGTCGGTGCAAAATAGATGACGCCAAGATACACATAACTATAATAATAATAATTAATGGTATTTGTTCAACACTTATTATGTACCAAGAACTGCTCTGAGTGCTGGGGTAGTTATAAGATAATCAGGTTGTCCCAGGTAGAACTCACAGTCTTAATATCCATTTTACAGATGAAGTAAAGTGGCTTGTCCAAGGTCACACAGCAAATGAGTCGCAGAGCCGGGATTAAAACCCACATGGATTCAGTCTCTGTGAGATATTCTTTCTCTTTAAACCAAAATCCTTAGGCCTCAAAGGGGACCCATATCTCGGGGTTATAGGAGCATGAAGAGCATCTATGAAGGGCTTGTGTCCATATAAGATAATCATCCATATAAGATAATCACATTGGAGACACCAGACTCATGTAAACACACATACACGTGTGACCAGTAGCCTACAACCAGGTCTGAGCCCTCCCTGTCTCAAGGCCACCACTCTGTAGAGGAGGGAGGGGCTGATAAGGCAGAGGGGAATGGTGGGCTAGGGTTACTGCAGATCGGGCCACAGACAGGGTTCAGCCGGTCTATAGAACTGAGGGCCCGGCTCTACTCAGGTCCATACTAGTGTCAGAAAGAGGCAGAGACTCCCACCCAGCAACCCATCCCCAGTACTGAACAGGCCTCCCTGCTAAGAGTAGGGCAGCTTCGACTTCCCTATCCCAACACAGGCACCAAGTGTGGCATGCACATATCTCCTTTCCCCAGTTATCCTCTTCCAGAGGAGCGGCTGAATGCTAGTGGATCAAGTCCCCTGGTTGGAGGGTATTTGTCCCCAAAGCAAACAGCATTGTCTGGAAGAGGAGGGGGGTACTGACGGGAAGAGGAACACAAGCAGCTTTAACATGAGGCATTGGACAGGGCGACTGTGGGGTGCTATCCCGTCCAGATAGTCTGATTGGCATAGTGCAAGTATTTGTGTTCAACATGATGGATGATGAGCTCTCCGCCTCTCGTCTTATCTGACCATCACTGTTTGGTTCTGCAGTCTCCTTCAGCTTACTTAGGAACAAAAGTAACCAGGGACTGAACGGGAAAGTCCCAGCCAGTATTATTAGCCAGTGCAGGGGGGCTACAGGGTTCGCCTTAGGTAGAGATTCCAAAGAGGCTGACAGCGATTTGGAGAAGCAGAATGACCTAGCAGTTAGAGCATGGGCCTGGGAGTCAGAAGGAACTGGCTCTGCCACTTTTCTGCTCTGTAACCTTGGATGAAATACTTCACTGGGCTTCAATTACTTGATCTGTAAAATGGGGATTAAGAGAGTGTATCAAATGTGAGAGAGGGACTGTGTCTAACCTGATTAACGTGTAGCTACCCCAGCGCTTAGAACAGTTCTCGGTACATAATCACTTAACAAGTACCATAATTATTATTATTATTATTCTTCACTGTTGTAGTCTACATCTCTGGGGGAGGTGGAAGTTACCCCATCATCCATCTTGCGTGAGGAGGGGTCGGGGTCCACTAGCCTGAGAACTGAGAAAACATTTGTGCATGGGAGAGACGTCTGCAGTGAGTGGCTCCATCACTCATCTCAACTCCAGTAACTGTGGACCTGTGAACAGACAGCCTACTCTGGTTGGATGGCTAGAGTCTAAGAGCAGGGACAAGACAAGTTGAGTCCATCTTGCTCATCCTATGATCCCTGGAGAGTGCCTTCCTCTTGTCTCTGACCAAGGCCTCAGAAGGACATCTCACACCTGAAAGGATGGCCGGGGGGCGAGGAGGGGGGAGGATTGCAGCCGAAGGTAGATACATGACCTGTAGGGAAGACAAATGTTGGGGGAAGGGGGACAGAGGAGGAGGCAGGAGGGGAGGTGAGAGAGGAAAAAAAGCAGAAAGGACAGAAAAGCTAGAGGAGGAAAAAGACAAAGGCAAAAAAGACAGAGAAAATGAGAGGAAAAAAGGAGAATATTTAGAGAGAAATTGAATAGGTTTGACTTCCTTAAAGGCCATGACCTTGTTCCCCTCACCAAGAGTCTCATCTGGAAGGTAGTGCAGCTACCACGTCTCCAGGATGCTCAGGCTGGGGGCGGTCAGGGAGCTGTGTGGGGTCAGGCTCCATCCAGATTAGCTCCCAGCTGCTGACCTGGCCCATGGACATCAGAGGCCAACCTGCCTGACTGGCCCTGAGGCCAGTGTAAGCCAGCAAGAGCTGGGCCAGGGCAGTGACCCTCCATCAGCCGGTTTAGCTCTTGAGAGAACGACAGAAAACAGGCGGGCAACGGTGCTCCTGACTCAAGTTCAATCAATCTTACTTACTCTGCACTTACCATGTGCGGAGCAGTGTACTGAACGCCTGGGGAGAAGACAATACCACAGTGTAACTGAGTTGGTAGAGATGTTCCCTGCCCACAAAAAATAATGGTATTTGTTATACGCTTACTATGTACCAAGCACTGTTCTGAGCCCTGCGGTAAATTCAAAGTAATCAAGTTGTCCCATCTGGGGCTCACAGTCATAATTTCCATTTCATAGGTGAGTTAAGTGAGCCATAGAGAAGTTAAGGGGATTGTCCAAGGTCATACCATCAATTTACAGTCTAGAGAGGGGCCAGGCATTAGTCAATCAATGGTATTTGACTGCTTGATGAGTGCAGTACAATAAAGCAAAGCACTTGCAAAACTACAGTGTAAAAGTTGGTAGAAACATTCCTTGCCCACAACCAGGGCCCAACCTGGAGGACAAGTTTTGGGTGACAGCGCAGACTGGATTTGGGTGGCGGCGGGGGAGGAGACATTTGTTAAATGCTTACTATCTGACAAGCACTGTACTAAGCAATGGGATAGATACAAATTAATAAGATTAATCACAGTCCCTGGCACACATGGACTCACATTCTTAATCCCCATTTTTTACAGATGAGTTAAGCCAGGCACAGAAAAGTGACTTGACAAAGGTCACACAGCAGATACCTGGCACAGATGGGATTAGAACCTGGGTTCGTCCGACAACTAGGCCCGTTGTCTAACCATGAGCCAATCACAATCTCTAAAGGAAATACACAAACACACAACCATGATGCAACACTGCTGCCAATCACAATCTCTAAAGGAAACACGCACACACCACCTCCCTTCCCCCTCCCTCTCATCTCCCTCCTACCGCTGCAGTCTTCGGGGCTAAAAGTGGACAAAGCTATCAACTGGCAGTCTCGGGCCAGCAGTGTAGTGGTGAGCAAAATGGGGACTCATTTTAGAAATGCACAGTCCCTGCCTTCACTTGAAAGGGGCTTTCAGTCTGTCAACTCTCAAGCGGTGCACACAGATAGAGACATACCAGCCCTCTTATGACACAAGGACCTTGCCGCTCAAGTGGACTCCCAGCCTCAGAGATACCCACAGAAGCCCTCCCCTAGTCCCTGTTCTTATGGGGGCTCACAGCCTCACATAGATGCCCAGACACAGAGGTTTTGACCCTCCTCTCAACTGGGCTCTCAGCTTCAGAGACAGCCAAACACGGCAGCCATTACCCTGCCCTCGGCTGGGCACACAGCCTCAGACACGATGCCCTGAACCCTGCCCTCGTTGGCCTCACAATCTCAGACATTTACAGACAGGGGAGACATGACCCTGCCCTCACAGTAAGGGCTGTGGGGCTCACAGTTAGTAGAAACCACAGTGGCGTGGCATACCAATGTACTAAATGCCTCCCCACCCTGACTCTGAAGCCACTGTATGCCCCTATTCTTCCCCAGCAAAGACTCAGTTTAGGCTAATTTGGGGCAGAGGATGTCTAGTTCACTGCTGCGAGGAATGAGCATTATAATAGGCACAGAGTGGCAGAGAGAAGGCAAAGGAAATTAGAGGTAATGTAAGGGCCAAGTGGATTGGAGGGGATTCAGTTTCTCCATGATATTTGTTAAGCACTTAATGTGTGCCAGACACTCTACTGAACTCTGGGGTAGGTACCAGGTTGAACAGTTCATGCCCCACATGGGGCTCACAGTCTCAATGGGGAGGAAGACAAGGCCCCAGTTCCCCATTGCTCAGTTGGAGAAGCTGAGGCATAGATGCTCACCGACTTGCCCAAGCAGACAAATGGCAGAATCAGGTTTAGAACCCCAGTCCACGCTCTTTGCAGTACTTCACGTCACTTTCTTGGCTGGGAGAGCCTGATGCCAGCTGGCAGCATTCATCCATTCAATCGTATTTGCTGAGTACTTACTGTGTGCAGAGTAATGTACTAAGCGCTTGGAAAGAAAAATTAAGCAAAAGAGAGACAATACCTGTCCACAGCGGGCTCACAATCTAGAAATGGGGAAAGGGGTGTCTGCCCCAACATCCACAGTGGAACCAACAAACCATGTTTCTTGGGCACCATGGGTACGAGGGACCGGAACTGAGAAGAGAGTCCATTATTGGCGTGACCGACAACCAACATGTAGCCAAGCCTCTCAGCTGGCAGAAAGGGGCAACAGAGATGTACGCTAGTTGTGGACCACCGACCTTTTCTTCTGCCGGTTACCAGTACATCAGAAAATGTTCTTGCAACTTTACAACACTGTAGTTAGAGCAGTAGAAGAGCATTAGGTTCCTCTACTGCACCTTACAATAGATCAGTGGTATCTGAGTGCTGAAGTGATGTATTAAGTGCTTGAGAGAGAGAGTCTGGTTGTGCCAAGCACTATACTAAGCATCAGGGTAGATACAAGATAATTATGTCCCGCATGGGGCTCACAGACAAAGTAGGAGAGAGAGCATTTTACAGAAAAAGTAATTGAGGCATAGAAAATTGAAGTGACCTACCCAAGGTCACCCAGTTTACAATTGGCAGAGCTGGGATTAGAACCCAGGTTCTTCCGACTTCAAGGCCCAGGCTCTACCCATCTTTGTGTCGCTTGTGTCCTCACCCATTGCTGCATATCATCATGGGGTAAACAACATTAAGGAACACAACCCCTGCCTTCAAAGGGTTTACAGTCTAGTGGGAGAGAAGGCAACAAACCCAATAAAAAGGTTAGAGTGACTGATAATTAAGCACGCACATGATGGTCACAGTTCATGGTGAATTCAACACATGGGTGAGGAATTGACAAAGAGTCATTCATTTAGTCACGTATATTAAGCGCTTCCTGTATGCAATGTACTAAGTGCTTGGGAAAGTACAATACAATAGAGTCAAAAGGATCTCTCCAAGCCCACACTGCTCGATGTGGGGTTATGGTTATTGCTTCTGGGGATAGTTTTTTGTTTCTTTTTTTCTTCCTTCCTCTCCATTCTTACAAAACAAGGCTCTCAGACATCTTCTCTTTCTGATCACAGTATGGCAGGGTGTCTTTTCTTTAGCAGTCACTGCTCCATTTTCTTCCAGGATCTAGTGGTCTGAAGCTTTAATATGAAACACACACACACACACACACACACACACACACACACACACTCTTACTTGCACGTGCGCATGCGCGCTCATGGATTCCACGCCCCCTTACGCACAGCACCTAAAAGATCATATACCCCTTACCCTCATGTGCTCTTGATTACAATGCTTCTTGTCTTCCCCACCTACGATGCTTCCTCAGCCCCCCACCTACCCACAAGAAAATCTAATCAAAAAGCAGAGACATAGAATCAGCTCTCTCCCATCCCACTCAAGTGATGCACATGGCATTAATCATACACAAGTCATTTCTGAATTGACACCAGCCACACTTCCACAATTATTAGCATTTCATCATCAATTCAATAGGCAGGAATCATACCAATCACAGAAAAGTAACAAGAAAGCGGAGGGTCAACATGAGCAGCAACAATGCGGACTCACCAAACCCCAAGAGGACGACATTCTGTCTTCTTCCCTCGGCAGACCAAAACAGAGCAGCCCCTCTCCCGGTGTCTTATATAGGGCAAGGGAGCTTCCAGAAGGTTTTGGGGCCTTAAAGAAGCAGTGCTCCTTTTTTTCATTTGGAGCACCTGGGAAAGAAAGGAGCTCACTGGCTGGGGTCAGAGAGGGAGATTACCGGTATCGGGCATGGAAGGTGTTGGAGGCACTCCACACACCTTAAGTGCCTAGGGTGGTGCTCTTTACAAGGAAGGCACCAGTAGAGCACTCTAGGTACACTAGTGCCCCTAGCTGGGTCTCAATGATAGGTGTCCCTCCTCCTAGCATCCAGCTACTCCAGGAAGTCATCCCTGAGACTTTGAGGATGCCTTGTGCTTAGGGTTCCTGCTACCCTTAAATTAGCCCACAAAGGAGGCTTCCCCATCTTCCCAGCACAAAAATAGGACAGGATCCCAGGGCCTGTGAATCTGAAGGTCCACCTTCTAGGCTGTAAGAGTGTTGTGTGTGGGCATTGGATCTTTTATATTGTTTTCTTGGACTCTCCCAAGCACTTAGTACAGCGGTCAGCACACAGTCAGTGCTCAACAAAGACCATTGATTGACTGAGGGCAGGGAATATGTCTGCCAATTCGGTAATATTGCACTCTCTCAAATGTTTGATACAGTGGTCTGCACGCAGTAAACATTCAATAAATACCATTGGTTGATTGATTGTGTGCATATCCTTACACTAGGATAGTTCCCCTTCCGGTAATTTAATGTCTTTCTTATCCTCTCAAGTGGAAGTGCTTTGAAGGCAGGGATTGTGTCTACTTATTCTGGTACTCTCTCAAGAGCTTTGTACAGTACTCTGGACAAAGTAAGTACTCAATAAATATTATCAATTGATGGAGGGGGTGCAAAGAGTGAGGTGTGGGTGGGAAAGGAGGAAGGAAGGGAAGTGGAGAAAGAAGGAGAGAGGGAGCTAGGTGGGTTCAGCTCACTGTGGGCAGGGAACAGGTTTAGTAACTCTGATGCTTCTCCTCTCACCAGTGCTTCAGTACAAGGATCGCCCTGGCATATGGATTTGCACAGAGAAGCAGCATGGTTTATTAGATAGAATGTGGGCCTGAAAGTCAGAAGAATCAGGATTCCTATCTTCGTTCCACCTTTGTCTGCTGCGAGATCTTAAACAAGTCACTTCACTTCTCTGTATCTCAGTTCCTTATCTGTCAAATGAGGAGCAATACTGTGAGCCTCATTTGGGAGATAGACTGTGTTCAACCTGATCATCTTGTATCTACCATAGTACAGTGCCTGGCACATAATAAGCACTTAACAAATGTCATTATCAACAACAAAAGAAACTTTTATTCACTCGCCCCTCAAGTCTTTGGCACTTCTACACGTAATTTATTTGTTCCATCAATGTCTGTCTCTCCCTCTAGACTGTAAAATCGTTATGGGAAGGGACCTTGGACATCAACTCTCCAAAGGACTTGGTACAGTGCTCTAGATGGTAAACTCACTGTGGGCAAGGAATGTGTCTACCAACTCTATTCGCTGAAGTGCTAAATACAATACTTGGTGCGCACTAAGTGGTCGATAAAAACCATTGACTGATAGAGGGACTAAGCTTGTTATGGGCAAGGAATGTGTCTGCTACTTCTGTTTTATTGTACTCTCCCCAGGGTTTAGTCCAATGTTCTGCAGACGGTAAACACTCAGAACATACCATTGGTTGACCAATTGGACTGGAAACTCGCTATTTATCCAGTCATTTGCACCCCTGGGGTAGTTCCTCGGTTGCTGTAAGGTAACCCCCAGAAAATCACAGTCCCCAACCCCAGCACCCCAACATAGTTACCCAAAGATTGAGTCCACATACAATGAAGTCCAAAGCAACACCCTGGACACTGTTTACATCATAGTTACCTCACAGTGACAATGACCACCAGTCTCTCGACCCACAGAAGGGGTGGGAGGCAGTTAGTTGCTCAACAAAGTCCCCCAAACTTCCCTTTTCCCTCATTGTACATCCCAACATCCTCCACGGTTCTGTGGATCTCCCCATCAATCATGTTTTGAAGGGGTGGGAAAGAGGTCATTTTTCCTCATCGTCTTCTGGAAGGATTTTGGACAGTTCCATCAAAAGGCCGTCATGATTTCAACTGAAATCGCCGCCGTGCTTGGAGAATCTTCTCAGTGGAACACCCAGGAAAGGAAAAGGATTCTTCATCCTTCAGCTTCTTCGGGATTGCTGTTCTCGCCACCTCATGATCCTTAGACTAATGGTTCCATGCATGGCTTTCCACCTAGAAGAATCCTAACAATGATCTGGGGAACCTGCCCATCGTTTTGCAGCAAAGATAATCGCCTCCAGCTCGTTTCTCACTGGGAAGAACTAAGCCCCGAGAAGCCTCATAACCCCGGGCATGATCTAAATAGGAAGTTTAGGGGTGGAGATGAAAGACCATCTCCTGCATCTCTGGAGACCTCAGATGCCCAGCCCATTTACCCAAAGAAAGGCTACCCTAAACCAAGCATTCTGCTGGCTGGCCACCTCCAACTCCATCATCGCAGCCTATAATGTTCCTGTGGCCACACCCATCTAACACACAAAGCTGAAGTGATCTCCCCAAGGACAAAGGAACACATAAAGAGTAGAGGAAGCAGGTACAAGGGGCACTGGATATCAAAGGTAGCCAAAGCCCATGAATGATGATGCGAAACCTAGGAAGACTGATTAGGAGTGCTGTGACACTCCTAGTGCTTATCACCCTTGGCATCTGCCACCCATGCCGAAAGGCCTGGATGCCCAGGTAATTCAAATCTTTAAACTCTGAATTTAAGGGGGCAGGCAACCCTGCACACTCAAGGCATCATGAGGGGTTGAATGGTTCATACACTACTTTCCACCATGTGCCACCAGGCAGAATCTGGAACTGGATGACACAGTGTTGGGTGAATGGAGCATACAAGCTCCTGGAAGTAGATATTGCAGGGGCACGAAAATACAAAACAGATTTGAAGGTAAAAACCAGAGGAAAGCAAAGGAAGTAGTCCCCTGAATCTCTGCCACTTGAGAACTTCATAAAATAGACCCCATGAGAATCTACCCCAAACCACTGGACCCGAGAAGCCAACACCATCCATCTCTGCCACCCAGGAAGCTAAGGATAGAGAGGCCAGAGGCACACTTTTATGACAGTCTCTCTTATGGCTTCCAGATAGGCCTCAAACACAGAAGGCTGAAGGCTGCAGGATTGAAGACTATAGAGAGAAATGGGTGTGCGCATGGAGGACAGGACCCACATCACCCTCCAGGCCCCAGAGGGACAAGGAACGTCAGATATCCACAGAGGGTCCCGAATGATTCATTTCACCAGGGCCACTGCACATTGTGTTCCCAGAAGGCTCCATCAGCTGAGGGCTCAGACCCCAGTGGGCCTCAATCCCCAAAGGTTCTGGGATTCTGAACTGAGTCTGTCTCTCCAAGGGTAACAACTGTCCTTCACTGGATACAGTTGGTATTGCTAATTTATCACCTTCTGCCACCCACAGACAAGCCTAGCAGTCCATTCATTCATTCAATAGTATTTATTGAGTGCTTACTATGAGCAGAGTACTGTACTAAGCACTTAGAATGCACAAATCAGTAATAGAGACAGTGTCTGCCCTATGAAGGGTTTACAGTCTAATCGGGGGAGACAGACAGAGTAATAGCAATGAATAAACTCAAGGGGATGAACATCTCATTAAGACAATGGCAAATAAATAGAATCAAGGTGATGTACATATCAGTAACGAAATAAATAGGGTAATGAAAATACATACAGTTGAGTGGACGAGTACAGTGTTGAGGGGATGGGAAGGGAAAAGGGGAGCAGCAGAGGGAAAGGGGCGAAAAGAGGGTTTAGCTGTGGAGAGGTGAAGGGGGGGTAGAGGGAGCAGAGGGAAAAGGGGAGCTCAGTCTGGGAAGGCCTCTTGGAGGAGGTGAGCTTCAAGTAGGGATTTGAAGAGGGGAAGAGAAGTAGTTTGGCAGAGGTGAGGAGGGAGGGCATTCCAAGACCGCGGAGGAAGTGGCCCAGGGGTCGACGGCGGGATAGGCGAGAAAAAGGGACGGTGAGGAGTTGGGAGGCAGAGGAGTGAAGCGTGCAGGGGTGGAAGTGGAAAGAGACAAGGGAGGAGAGGTAAGATGGGGCAAGATGATGGAGAGCCTTGAAGCCAAGAGTGAGAAGTTTTTGTTTTGTGCGGAGGTTGATCGGCAACCATTGGAGGTTTTAAAGAAGGGGAGTGACATGCCCAGAGCGTTTCTGCAGGAAGATGAGCCGGGCAGCAGAGTGCAGAATAGACTGGAGCAAGGAGAGAGGAGAGGAAGGGAGATCAGCGAGCAGGCTGACACAGTAATCTAGATGGGATATTACGAGAGTCTGTAACAGGAAGATTAAGTTTGGGTGGAGAGGAAAGGCTGGATCTTGGCGATATTATAAAGGTGAGACTGGCAGGTTTTGGTGTCGGATCAGATGTGTGGGGTGAACGAGAGAGATGAGTCAAAGATGACACCGAGGTTGCGGGCCTGAGAGACGGGAAGGATGGTCGTACCATCCACAGTGATAGGGAAGTCAGGGAGAGGACAGGACTTGGGAGGGAAGATTAGGAGCTCAGTTTTCGTCATGTTGAGCTTTAGGTTGCGGGCAGACATCCAGGTAGAGACGTCCTGGAGGCAGGAGGAGATACAAGCCTGAAGGGAGGGGGAGAGGACGGGGCAGAGATGTAGATTTGTGTGTCATCTGCATAGAGATGATAATTGAAGCTGTGAGAGCAAATGAGTTCACCGAGGGAGTGAGTCTAGATGGAGAACAGAAGAGGGCAAAGAACTGACCCTTGAGGAACCCCATCAGTTAGAGGATGGGATGGGGAGGAGGAGCCTGCGAAGGAGACCGAGAATGACCGGCCAGAGAGATAAGAGGAGACCCAGGAGACGACGGAGTCCGTGAAGCCAAGGTGCGATAAGGTGTGGAGGAGAAGGGGATGGTCGACAGTGTCAAAGGCAACTGAAAGGTCAAGGAGGATTAGAATAGAGTAGAAGCCATTGGATTTGGCAAGAAGGAGATCATTGGTAACCTTAGAGAGAGCAGTCTCGGTAGAGTGGAGGGGACGAAAGCCAGATTGGAAGGGGTCCAGGAGGGAATGGGAAGTAAGGTATTCTAAGCAGTGAGTGTAGACGACTCGTTCTAGGATCTTGGAAAGAAAAGGTAGTAGGGAGTTAGGGTGATAACTGGAAGGGGAAGTTTGGTCGATAAAGGGGTTTTTTAGGATGGGGGAGACATGGGCGTGTTTGAAGGCAGAGGGGAAGAAGCCATTGGAGAGTGAGTGGATAAAGATAGAAGTTAAAGAGTGGAGGAGGGAAGGTGCAATGCGGGGGGAGCAGGGGGAGGGGAAGGTTTGGATGGGAACGAGGTGGCAGGGCCCTGGACGGGGAGAAGGGGATGAGGGGTGGCAGTAGGACAGGAGGACTGGGATGAGGCGTGGGTGGGGAAGAGGAAAGGGGGAGGGTGGGAGGAGGGGATTAGTGGGGAGAAGCGGAGGGGAAGGGGGAGGAGGGGTGGCGCTGGTAAAGTGGGGTTCTAGGGCGGGGGAGAGGAGGGGAGAGGAGGCAGAGGAGAGAGCGGGAAAGAACTGGGCGAGAGAGGGAAAGGGGAAAGAAAGGATTGGGAGGGGCAGGTGGGAAGGGGGGGGTGGAAGGACATGATGAGGCCTGAGAGATAGGTGGGAGCACTGACAACAATTAACGATAACATGTGAAATCGGTAATACAGTAACATGATACAATATGATACAATAAAATAGTATTAAGAAGCGGGTGATGACCAGGCTCGGGGGTCGACTTGGCTAAGGGTCAACCTGATCGAAATCAAAGTCAAAAGGCCAGCGACAAGGAGAGTCCCGGGGCTCATGTCCAAATGTCTCTGAGGCGCCTGCAGGCGTCCTGAGGTTGTCCGGGGTGGGTTGCGGGCATAAGCGGCGCCTAAGGTAAGGTAACACAGTACGAACACGGACACCGTCGCCCAGGGTGGGGAGATGAATCACCTCACCGGGGAAGAGGAAGTGAGGGCTTCCCAAAATGGCGGCTTCGGGCGGAGTGGGGGAAGGGCGGTTGGGGAGTACCATGTCCCCGGGCCCGAGCAGGGGAGCACAATGTCCTAGGGCCTGAGCAGGGGAGTACAACAACTACGGGCCCGAGCAGGGGAGCACAATGTTCCCGGGCTCGAGCAAGGGAACACAATGTCCCCGGGCCCGTGCAGCGGAGCATAATGACCCCGGGCCCAAGCGGGGGAGCACAGTGTCCCCAGGGCCGAGCAGGGTAGCACAATGTCCCCGGGCCCAAGTGGAGGAGCACAATGACCCTGGGCCCAAGCGGGGGACACAATGTCCCTAGGGCCAAGAATGGGGTCACAATTTCCCCGGGCCCGTGCAGGGGGGCACAATTTCCCCAGGCCCGAGCAAGGGAGCACAATGTCCCCAGGCCCGAGCAGGGGAGCACAATGTCCCCGGGCCCGTGCAGGGGAGCCCAAAGACCCCGGGCCCTTGCAGGGGAGCACAAAGGTTCCGGGCCCGAGCGTGGGAGCACAACGTCCCCGGGCCCGTGCAGGGGAGCACGGTGTACACGGGGCCGAGCAGGGGAGCACAATGTCCCCGGGCCCGTGCAGGGGAGCACAATATACGCGGGCCTGTGCAGGGGAGCACAATGTCCCCAGGCCCTTGCAGGGGAGCACAATGTCCCTGGGCCCGTGCAGGGGAGCACAATGTCTCCGGGCCCATGCAGGGGAGCACAATGTACATGGGCCCGTGAAGGGGAGCACAAAGACCCGGCCCCGAACAGGGGAGCACAATGTCCCCGGGCCCTTGCCATGGAGCACAAAGACCCTGGGCCCGAGCAGGAGAGTAAAATGTCCCCGGGCCTGAGCAGGGGTGCACAATGTCCCCCGGGGCCGAGCAGGGGGACATAGTGTCCCCAGGGGCGAGCAGGGGAGCACAGTGTCCCCGGGCCCAAGAAGGGGAGCAAATTGTCCCCGGGCCCGCGCAGGGGGGCACAATGTCATTCAATAGTATTTATTGAGCGCTTACTACGTGCAGAGCACTGTACTAAGCGCTTGGAATGTACAAGTCGGCAACAGATAGAGACAGTCCCTGCCGTTTGACGGGCTTACAGTCTAATCGGGGGAGACGGATAGACAAGAACAGTGGTAATAAATAGGGTCAAGGGGAAGAACATCTCGTAAAAACAATGGCAACTAAATAGAATCAAGGCGATGTACATTTCATTAACAAAATAAATAGGGTAATGGAAATGTATACAGTTGAGCGGACGAGTACATGGGAAGGGAGGGGGGAGGAGCAGAGGGAAAGGGGGAAAAGAGGGTTTAGCTGCGGAGAGGTGAAGGGGGGGATGGTAGAGGGAGTAGAGAGAGAAGAGGAGCTCAGTCTGGGAAGGCCTCTTGGAGGAGGTGAGATTTAAGTAGGGTTTTGAAGAGGGGAAGAGAATCAGTTTGGCGGAGGTGAGGAAGAACGGCGTTCCAGGACCACGGGAGGACGTGGCCCAGGGGTCGACGGTGGGATAGGCGAGACCGAGGGACGGTGAGGAGGTGGGCAGCAGAGGAGCGGAGCGTGCGGGGTGGGTGGTAGAAAGAGAGAAGGGAGGAGAGGTAGGAAGGGGCAAGGTGATGTAGAGCCTTGAAGCCTAGAGTGAGGAGTTTTTGTTTGGAGCGGAGGTTGATAGGCAACCACTGGAGTTAAGAAGGGGAGTGACATGCCCAGATCGTTTCTGTAGGAAGATGAGCCGGGCAGCGGAGTGAAGAATAGCCTGGAACGGAGCGAGACAGGAGGAAGGGAGGTCAGAGAGAAGGCTGACACAGCAGTCTAGCCGGGATATAACGAGAGCCTGTAGCAGTAAGGTAGCCGTCTGGGCAGAGAGGAAAGGGCGGATCTTGGCGATATTGTAAAGGTGAAACCGGCAGGTCTTGGTAACGGATAGGATGTGTGGGGTGAACGAGAGAGACAAGTTAAGGATGACACCGAGATTGCAGGCCTGAGAGACAGGAAGGATGGTCGTGCCATCCACGGTGATAGAGAAGTCAGGGAGAGGACCGGGTTTGGGAGGGAAGATGAGGAGCTCAGTCTTGCTCATGTTGAGTTTTAGGTGGCGGGCCGACATCCAGGTGGAGACGTCCCAGAGGCAGGAGGAGATGCGAGCCTGAAGGGAGGGGGAGAGGACAGGGGCAGAGATGTAGATCTGCCTGTGATCTGCGTAGAGATGGTAGTCAATGCCGTGAGAGCGAATGAGTTCACCGAGGGAGTGAGTGTAAATGGAGAACAGAAGAGGGCCAAGAACTGACCCTTGAGGAACTCCAACAGTTAAAGGATGGGAGGGGGAGGAGGCGCCAGCTAAGGAGACCGAGAATAACCGGCCAGAGAGGTAAGAGGAGAACCAGGAGAGGACGGAGTCCGTGAAGCCAAGGTGAGATAAGGTATGGAGGAGGAGGGGATGGTCGACAGTGTCAAAGGCAGCAGAGAGGTCAAGGAGGATCAGAATGGAGTAGGAGCCATTGGATTTGGCAAGAAGGAGGTCATGGGTTACCTCAGAGAGAGCAGTCTCGGTAGAGTGGAGGGGACGGAAGCCAGATTGGAGGGGGTCTAGGAAAGAATGGGAGTTAAGGAATTCTAAGCATCAATTGTAGACGACCGGTTCAAGGATTCTGGAAAGGAAGGGTAGTAGGGAGATAGGGCGATAACTGGAGGGGGAAGTGGGGTCAAGAGCGGGTTTTTTCAGGATGGGGGAGGCAGCGGGGAAGGAGCCATTGGAGATTGAGTGGTTAAAAATAGAAGTTAAGGAAGGGAGGAGGGCAGGGACGATGGTTTTAATAAGGTGAGAGGGAATGGGGTCCGAGGCCCAGGTGGAGGGGGTGGCACTTTCGAGGAGGGAGGAGATCTCCTCTGAGGATACTGCAGGGAAAGATGGAAAAGTAGGGGAGAGGGTTGGTGGGGGGGGAGGGGAGACGCGGAGGGATGACTTTGGGGAGCTCAGACCTGATTGTGTTGATTTTTGTGATGAAATAGGTGGCCAGATCATTGGGGGTGAGAGGTGGGGGAGTGGGAGGAACAGGGGGCCTAAGGAGAGAGTTAAAGGTCCGGAACAATCGGTGGGGGTGACGGGCATGGGTGTCGATGAGGGAGGAGAAGAAGTTTTGCCTGGCGGAGGAGAGGGCAGAGTTAAGGCAGGAAAGGCTAAATCTCAAGTGTGTGAGGTCGGCTTGGTGCTTGGACTTTCGCCAGCAGCGCTCAGCGGCTCGAGCATAGGAGCGTAGGAGGCGGACATAGGAGGTGATCCAGGGCTGTGGGTTAGTGGAGCGAGAGCGGCGGAGGGAAAGGGGGGCGAGAGAGTCGAGATGAAGTAGAGAGGGTGGAGTTGAGAGTGGAGACCTGATCATCGGGAGTGGGAAGTGAGGACAGGGCGGCAAGGTGAGGAGAGATGCTTTTGGAAAGACAGATGGGATCGAGAGAGCAGACATCTCTGTGGGGCACTAGCGAAGATTTGCAGGGGGAGGGAGTGTGAGACATGAGGCAGGTGAGAAGGTTATGGTCAGAGAGAGGGATTTCAGAGTTGGTGAGGGAGGAGATAGTGCAGCGGTAGGAGATGATGAGATCGAGGGTGTGACCGGCTCGGTGAGTGGGCGCGGTATGGTGGAGGAGGAGGTCGGCAGAGTCGAGGAGGGATAGCAGGCGGGTGGCAGAGGAGTCGTCGGGTACATCCATATGGATGTTGAAGTCTCCGAGGATCAGAGTGGGCAGAGAGAAGGAGAGAAGGAAGGTGAGAAAGGGGTCAAGGTGGTTAAGAAGTCGGAGGTGGGACCGGGAGGGCGGTAGATGACAGCGACAAGTATCTGGAGGGGGTGGTAGAGGCGAATGATATGGGCTTCGAAGGAGGGGAAGGAGAGGGAGGGGGGAGGAGGGATAGTGTGGAAGCGGCAACGGGGTGAGAGCAAGAAGCCGGCGCCTCCTCCCTTACCGGTGAGTCTGGGGGAGTGGGAGAAGGAGAGGCCTCCACTGGAGAGAGCGGCGGTGGAGACCGTGTCTTCGGTAGAGAGCCACGTTTCCAAAAGGGAGAGAAGGAGGAGAGAGCGGGAGCGGAAAAAGTCATGGACGAAAGGTAGCTTACCTGTAATAGAGCGGGGGTTCCAGAGGCCACACTTGAAAGTAGCTGTGGGTGCAAGGGGGGGAGGGGGGTATGGGTGGGGGGAGGGGAGGGCTTGGATGGGAAGGAGGTGGCGGGGCCCTGGACGGGGAGAGGGTGATGAGGGGTAGCGGTGGGACAGGAGGACTGGGATGGAGCGTGGGTGGGGAAGAGAGAAGGGGGGAGGGGGTGAGGAGGGGGTTTGGTGGGGGGAAGAGTAGGGGGAGGGGGAAGAGGGGTAGCGCTGGTAAAGTGGGGTTCTAGGGCGGGGGGGGGGGGAGGAGACAGAGGAGAGAGCGGGAAAGAGCTGAGCGAGAGAGGGGAAGGGGAGGATAGGAAGGGGCGGGAGGGGGGGAGGGACATGGCGAGGCCAGAGAGGTGGACGGCGGCACTGACAACCATAAACAGTAACAAACGAAATCGGTAATATAGCAACATGATACAGTATGATACAATACAGTAGTGCTAATATAGCAACATGATACAGTATGATACAATATAGTAGTGTTAATAAGCAGGCGATGACCAGGGTCGGGGGTAGGCTCGATTAAGGGGCGACCTGATCAAACTCAAAGTCAGGCGGCTGGTGAGGCCAGAGAGGTGAGTGGCAGCACTGACGACAATAAACAATAACAAGCGAAATCGCTAATATAGCAACATGGTACAGTAAGACACACTACAATAGTGTTAATAAGCAGGCGATGACCAGGGTCGGGGGACGAGCCGACCCTACCCGATCAGACTCAAAGTCAAGCGGCCAGCGGCCGAGAGAGTCCCAGAGCTCATGACCAAATGTCCCTGTGGCGGCGGGGGGGCCCTGAGGTTGTCCGGGGTGGGTGGCGGCCATAGGCGGCGGCTAAGGTAAGGTAACATGGTGAGAACAAGGACGTCGTCGCCCGGGGCGGGGGCTGGGGCGGGGGCGATGAATCACCTCAAGGGGCAAGAGGGAGTGAGGCCTTCCCAAAATGGCCGCCTCAGGCAGAGTGGGGGCTTCCCAAAATGGCCGCCTCGGGCGGAGTGGGGGAGCGGTTGGGAGCACAATGTCCCCGGGCCCGAGCAGGGGGACACAATGTCCCCCGAGGACACAGTGTCCTTGGGGCCGAGAAGGGGAGCACAATGTCCCCAAGATCGAGAAGGGGAGCGCAATGTCCCCGGGCCCGAGCGGGGGGGCGGTGGAATGGGAGCTGGTGGCTGGGGGACTGTGGGGGCGAAGATCCTTAGTGTCGGAGTTCCCGAACGGGGGAGCGGAGGTCCAGGTTGGGAAAGGATGAGGCGGGCGGGTGTCCGGGCGGAAGGTTTGGATGGGAACGAGGTGGCGGGGCCCTGGACGGGGAGAGGGGGAGGAGGGGTGGCTGTGGGAGAGGAGGACTGGGAGGAGGCGAGGGTGGGGAAGAGGGAAGGGGGGAGGGTGGGAGAAGGGGGTTTGGTGGGGAGAAGGGGGGGAGGAGGGGTGGCGCTGGTAAAGTGGGGTTCTAGGGCGGGGGAGATGACGTGGGGGGGAGGAGGCAGAGGAGAGAGCGGAAAAGAGCTGGGCGACAGAGGGGAAGGGGAAGGAAAGCATTGGGAGGGGCACGTGTGAAGGGGGGAGCGTGGAAGGACATGGTGAGGCCAGAGAGGTAGGTGGGAGCACTTACAATTAACGATAACATGTGAAATCGGTAATATAGTAACATGATACAATTTGATACAATAAAATAGTATTAATAAGCGGGTGATGCCCAGGGTCGGGGGTCGACTTGCCTAAGGGTCGACCTGATCAAAATCAAAGTCAAAAGGTCAGCAGCAAGGAGAGTGCCGGGGCTCATGTCCAAATGTCTCTGAGGCGGCTGCGGGAGCCCTGAGGTTGTCCGGGGTGGGTTGCAGGCATAAGCGGCGCCAAAGGAAAGGGAACACATTAAGAACAAGGACATCGTTGCCCAGGGCGGGCAGATCAATCGCCTCATGGGGGAAGAGGGCCTTTTGGGCGGAGTGGGGGAAGGGCGGTTGGGGAGCACAGTGTCCCCGGGCCCGAGCAGGGGAGCACAATGTCCCCAGGGCCGAGCAGGGGATCACAATGTCCCGGGGCCCGAGCCTGGGAGCACAATGTCCCCGGGCCCGAGCAGGGGAGCACAAAGACCCCGGGCCCTTGCAGGGGAGCCTAAAGGCCCCGAGCAGGGGAGCACAATGTCCCCGGGCCCGAGCGGGGGAGCACAGTGTCCCCAGGGCCGAGCAGTGGGACACAATGTCCGCAGGGCCGAGCAGGGTTGCTCACTGTCCCCGGGCCCCTGCAGAGGAGCACAATGACACCGGGCCCGAGCAGGGGAACACAATGTCCCCACGGCCGAGCAGGGGAGCACAATGTCCCCATGGCCGAGCAGGGGGACACAATGTCTCGGGCCCGAGCAGGGGAGCACAAAGACCCCCGGGCCCTTGCAGGGGAACACAATGTCCCCGGGTCCTTGCAGGGGAACACAATGTCCCCGGGCCCGAGCAGGGGAGAACAATGTCCCTGGGCCCTTGCATGGGACCACAATGTTCCCGGGCCCAAGCAGGGGAGCACAATGTCCCCAGGACCCAACAGGGGAGCACAATGTCCCTGGGACCGAGCAGTGGAGCACAATGTCCTCGGGCCCTTGTAGGGGAGCACAAAGACCCCGGGCCCGAGCAGGGGAGCAGAATGTCCCCGGGCCCGAGCAGGGGAACACAATTTCCCCAGGGCCGAGCAGGCGGACACAGTGTCCCTAGGGTCGAGCAGGGGGACACAATGTCCCCGGACCGAGCACGGTAGCACAATGTCCCTGGACCGGTGCAGGGGAGCACAAAGACCCCGGGCCCCAGCAGGGGAGCACAGTGTTCCCGGACCCGTGCAGGGGAGCACAAAGACCCCGGGCCCGAGCAGGGGAGCACGATGTCCCCGGGCCCGGGCAGGGAAGTACAATGGTAGCTGGTGGCTGGGGGTCTGCGGGGGCGGGGGGAAGAACCTTAGTGGCCGAGTCTTTAAACGCGGGTGCAGAGGTCTAGGTTGCGAGAGGTTCATGTAGGCGCGGGGCCGTTCGGTCCAAGGCGCAGCTCCCGGGAGAGGCGGTTGCGGCGTGGATGAGTCAGCGACAGGCAGCCAGAGAGCTTGGCGGGAATAGGGCCGGGCGGTGCAAGGCTCTGCTATAACGGAGAGGAGCTCCCGAGTCCATGTGGTGGCCGATTCAGTCGGGAATAAGGGGACCAGCGGTCCAGAGCTCACCTCCAAGGGAGCAGAGATCCCGAGCCCACGTGGCGATGGCTCCAAGGGGCCGGGCGGTTCCAAGTCTTCAAATTCCGAAATTAAGTGGGTGGGGCACCACCCTTGCTCAGGGCAAAGAGACCCACGATCCCGGGTCTACTCCTTCCACAAAACACTTCCCACCATGGACAACCTGGCAGAATTTGGAATCGAATGAGACATTGTTGGGTGAATGGAAACATAGGCTGGCCAGAGTCCTGCAGTACAACCACTTCCTGGGAGCAGGTGTTCAGGCGGGAGACCTGAATCCAAAGCAGATAGGATGATAAATAACCAGGGCAGGTGCAGAAGGAAGTCTTTTGGATCTCTGTGGATTGCGACCACCCCTCGCCCACAGACAAAGCTAACCACTTGAGAATCCAAACAAAACCATTGGAAGACAGCAGCCAATCCAACTCAGACAGCTAAGGAAAGGGAGACCGTGAGAGACCCCTTAACCACAGCCTTTATTTTGGCTTCCTGATAGCCCTCAAACGTAGAAGACTCAACTACCCAGATCCCAGCCTGCAGGACCAAAGCTTACTGAGAGAAATGGGTGTGTGCATGGGGGACAGGCACACATCACCCAGCAAGCCCAGCAGGGACAAGGAATGCTACATACACAAAGAAGGCCACAGCACAAAGTGTTCCCAGAATGGCCTGGCAGCTGAGGACTTTGACCCCAGTGAGCCTCCATCCCCAGAGGATCTGGGGATTGGAACCGAGTCTGCCCCCCCAAGGGCCACAGCCGTCCTTTATCGGACACAATAGGTGTTGCCATCACCTTCTACCATTGCTAAAATGCCAAGCACCCTACGCAATTCAACTCCTAAAATTCTGAAGTTCAGGGGTCAGGCAAACACCCACACTTTGGGCAAAGAGACCCGTGAGCCCGGCCTGAATGGTTCCACACAACACTTCCCACCATGAACCACTTGGAAAAATCAGCAGTTGGCCGAGCAAACGTTGGGCCAATGGAACCCTAGGCTTCCTGGAGTCCAACAATAAGACCGGTTCCTGGAAGCAGTTAATGGGGGATCCTGAATTCAAACCAGACAAGGTATTAAAAGTCAGGGGCAGGTACAAATAGAGGTATCTTGGATCTCTGTGGGTTGAGATCCCCCACAAAGTTAATCCCACAAGAATATACCCCAAACCAAGAAAAGGCAGAAACCAACCCCATCTATCTCTGCCACCGAGTAGACTGGAAACAGAGAGATCCTGAGAGACCCATTATTCGGGGCCTCTATTGACTTTCAGACAGCTCTCACACCCAGAAGGTCGGACTGCCCACACCACAGGAGGCAGGATCAAGCCTACTGAGTGGAAAGGGTGTGCACATGGGAGAGAGGGCCCACATCATTCCGCAAGGCCAGCAGGGAAAAGGAATGCCAGATACACATAGAGGGTCCTGAAAGATTCATTTTACCAAGGCCACAACACAACGTGTTGCCAGAAAGCCTTGTCAGCTGAGGGCTTTGACCCCAGTGGGCCTTAATCCCCAGAGCTTCTGGGGTTTTGAACCACATCTACCAACCAAGGGCAACAACTATCCTTCATCAGACACAGTAACTGTACCCATAAACTCCCGCCACTCACGGACACGTCTAGTGGCCCAGGAGATCCAACTCCTAAAATTTTGCACTTAAGCAGGTGAGTGACCATAGGCTGCCTGGAAACCAGCAGTATGAGCAGCTCTTGGACCCAGGTGTTCTGGGGGGAACTGAACCCAAAACAGATACGAAGACAAAAACCAGAAGCAGATACAGAAGGAAGTATCTTCAATCTCTGAAGGTTGAGGCCCGCATGAAGCTGATCCCACAAGAATCTAATCGAAACCAAGGGAAGGCAGAAGCCAACCCCATCTAACTCTGTCACCGACTCAGCTCGAGACAGAGAAACCCTGAGAAAACCCTAAACCCCACCTTCTGTTGGCTTCCAGATAGCCTTCAAAGCCAAAAGGCTGACCTGCCCACATCACAAGCTGCAGTTGGAGAGAAGTGAGTGTGCCCGTGGGAGACAGGGCACATGATATTCGCCAAGCTTAGCGGGGACTATGAGTGTTCAGAAAAATGTATTTTACCAAGGGCAAATCACAACTTTTTCCCAGAAAGGCCTATCAGCTGAGGGTTTTGATGCCAGTGGGCCTCATGCCCAGAACTTCTGCAATTCTGAACTGGGTCTGCCCACCCAAGGGCAACAACTGTCCTTCACTGGACACACTAAGTGTTGCCATCACCTCCTACCACCCACAGACACGCCTCGCGGCCCAGGAGATTCAACTCGTAAAATTCGGAACTTAAGAGGGTAGCTGAACACCCGGGCTCAGGGCAGAGAGACTCGTGATCCTGGACCTACTGGTTCCCCACAGCACTTCCCACCATGGATCGACCTCTTGGCAGAATTTGCAATTGGATGAGACAGTGTTGGGTGAATGGAACCATAGGCTGCCTGGAGTCCCAGCAGTACGACCACCTCCGGGAAGCAGGTGCTCTGGGGAGACCTACATCCAACTACATAAGATGATAAAAAAAAACCCAGCGGTAAGTGCAGAAGAAAGTCTCTTGGATCTCCGTGGGTAGAGAACCCCTCCTAGGAAACCAAACTCAAGAGAATCTACCCAAAACCAAGGAAAGGCAGCAGCCAACGCCAGTGAGGCAGTTAAAGACAGAGGGACGCTGAGAGGCCTCTTAATCGCGGCCTCTATTTTGGCTTCTCGAGAGCCTTCAAAACCAGAAGGCTGACCTGCCCACATCACAGGCTGCAGGATCAGAGCTCACCAAGAGAAAAGGGGGTGTGTGTAGGAGACAGGGTCCACATCACCCTGCAATCCCAGGAGGGAATAAGGAATGCCAGATAAACACACAGGGTCACTTTACCAAGGCCACAGCACAAAGGCCTTTTATCACAAAGGCCTCTCAGCTGAGGGCTTTCAACTCAGTGGGTCTCAATCCCCAGAGGTTCTGGGGTTCTGAACTGAGTCTGCCCACCCAAGGGCTGCAACTGTCCTTCATCAGACAGAATAGGTTTTGCCATCACCTTCTGCCACTCACACTGACATGCTATGAGACCTGGGATATTGAATTCTGAAAATCCTGAACTGAAAGGGGCAGGCAAGTATCCACACTCAGGGCAAAGAGACCCGTGATCCTGGGCCTGATAGTTCTACACACCACTCACCACATGGACCACCTACCAGAATTTGGAATTGGATGAGTCAGTGTTGGATGAACAGAACCATAGGCTGCTCCAAGTCCAGCAGTGCAGTATGACCAGCTCTACGAAGATGTTGCACTGGGGGGGACCTAAATCCAGAGCAGAAAACCAGGGGCAGGCACAGAAGGTAGTAAATTGGATTTGTGTGGGCTGAAATTCCCCACAAAGTTGACCCCACCAGAATCTGCCCCAAACTAAGGAAAGGCAACAGCTAATTCCATCTAATTTTGCCATTGATTCAGCTGGAGCCAGAGAGACTTTGAGAAACCCCTATTCTACATCTCAATTTTGGCTTCCAGATAGTCCTCAAACCCAGAAGGCTGAACCGCAAACACCACAGGCTGCAGGATCAAAGTTCACTAAGTGAAATGTATATGTGCATGGAAGACTGGGCCCACATCACCCCGCAAGCCCAGCAGAAACAAGGAACGCCAGATACACACAGAGGGTCCAGAAAGATTCATTTAACCATGGACAGACCATAAAATGTTCCCAGAAAGGACTGGCAGCTGGGGTCTTTGACCCCAGGGGTTCTAAATCCCCAAACCTTCTAGGGTTCTGAACGGAGGCCCACAACAGTCTGTCGTGGGAAAGATTAGCGTTTGTCATCACCTTCGGACACCCACATTGAAATGCCTACCACCCCAGGAGCTTCAACTCCTAAATTTCTGAATTTAAGGAGCCAGGCAAGCAAGCACCCGTGCTCAGGGCAAGGAGACTCATGATCCCAGGCCTACTGGTTCCACACACCACTTCCCACCATGTACCACCTAGAAGAATGTGGAACAGGATGACCCAGTGTTGGGTCAATGAAACCACAGGCTGCCGGGAGATCAGCAGTAAGACCAGCTCCTGGAAACGGGTGTTCTAGGGCCATCAAAATACGAAGCAGATCTGAAGGTAAAAAACCAGAGGAAAGCAGAGGAAGAAGTCCCCTGAATCTCTGCCAGTTGAGAACCTCATGAAGTTGACCACACGAAAATCTACCCCAAACCACTGGATGCCAGTGGCCAATCCCATCCAACTTTGCCACTCAAGCAGCTAAGGACAGAGACCCAGAGAGACTGCTTTACCACAGCATCTATTATAGTTTCCAAATAACCCTCAAACCCAGAAGGATGACCTGCCCATACCACAGACTGCAGGATCGAAATCTATTGTGAGAGGTGGCTTTGCACATGGGAGATAGGGCCCACATCACCTTGCTAGTTTGGCAGGGAGAGAGGAAGCCAGACACACTCTCTCTCTCTCTCTCTCACACTATCACCAAAGTATTCTTTTACCAAGATTGGGGACCACATGTTCCCAGAAAGACCTGTCATCTGGAGGCTTTGACTCCAGTGGTTCTTAATCCTCAGAGCTTCTGGGGTTCTGAACCGAATCTTCCCCCACAAGGGCTACAACTCTTCTTCGCTGGACACAGTAGGTGTTGCCATTAACTTCTGCCACTCACACTGACATGCTAAGTGGTCCAGGAGATTCAACTCCTAAAATTCTGAATTTAATTGGAGAGGCAACTACCCACACTCAGGGCAAAGAGACCCATGATCCTGGGCCTAATAGTTTCAAATGATAAAAACCAGGGACTGGTGCAGTAGGAAGTTTCTTGGGTCACCATGTGTTGACACCCCCGTCACAGCTGACCCCAGCAGAATCTAACTCAAACCAAGAGAAAGCAGCAGGAAGCCCCATCTAAATGCCACCAATTCAGCTGGAGACAGAGAGACTTTGAGAGGCCTGTTATCTGTATCTCAGTAATAATTATAAAAATGATTATAGTATTTGCTAAGTGCTCATTATGTGCCAAAAACTCTTCTAAGCACTGGGGTACGCACAAGGTAAATATGGTGTCCCACGTGGGGCTCACACTCTTAACCCCCATTTTACAGATGACTTTGAGATGTGGAGAGACTCCTTATGTGCATCTCAATAATCGTAAGAAGAAGTAGAAGAATGGTATTTGTTAAGCCATTACTACCTGCCAAACACTGTTCTAAGAGCTGGGGTAGATACAAGGTAATCAGGTTAGCCCACATTGGAATCACAGTCTTAATCCCCATTTTACAGATGATGTAACTGAGGCACAGAGAAGTTAAGTGATGACTTCCCAAAGTCACACAGCTGATAAGTGGCAGAGTCAGGATTAGAACCCACGACTCCCCAGCCCGTGCTCCTTCCATGAAGCCATGCTGCTTCTCGATTTGGCTGCCAGACAGACCATAAACCAGGAAGGCTGAACTGCCCACACCAGAGGCTGCAGGATCAAAGCCCACAGACAAAAATGAGTGTAAGCGTGGGAGACAGGGCCCACAACACCTTGCAAGCCCAGCAGGGACAAGGAATGCCAGGCACACACGGAGAATCCTGAAAGATTCGTTTTACCAAGGCCACCACACAACCTTTTGCCAGAAAGCCGTGTCAGCTGAGGGCTTTGGACCCAGAGGGCCTCAATCCCCAGAGGTTCTGGGGCTCTGAACCGAGGGCCACAGCAGCCCTTCATCAGAAACTTGGAGGTGTTGCCAATCACCTTCTGCCACTCACACTCACATGCTAAGCAACCCAGGAGATTTAACTCCTAAAATTCTGAGCCTAAGGGGTCAGAAAACCAATCACATTTCTAAAGCCCTTACTGTGTGCAAAGCATTGTATTAAGCCCTTGGGAGAGTACAGTATATCGACAGATAGATACACTCCTGCCCACAATGAGCTCACAGGATAGAGGGTCTAGAGACCCTGAGAAAGGTCTTAACCCCTATTCCGACTTCCAGATAGGCCTCAAACCCAGAAGGCTGAAGAACCTAAATCCCATTCTCTCCTGGACCCCCTCCAATCTGGCTTCCGTCCCCTCCACTCTACCGAGACTGCTCTCTCTAAGGTCACCCATGACCTCCTTCTTGCCAAATCCAATGGCTCCTACTCCATTCTAATCCTCCTTGACCTCTCTTTGTTGCCTTTGACACTGTCGAGCATTCCCTCCTCCTCCATACCATATCTTACCTTGGCTTCACGCACTCCATCCTCTCCTGGTTCTCCTCTCATCTCTCTGTCCGGTCATTCTCGGTCTCCTTTGCTGGCACCTCCTCCCCACCCCCCCCATCCTTTAACTGTTGGAGTTCCTCAAGGGTCAGTTCTTGACCCTCTTCTGTTCTCCATTCACACTCACTCCGTTGGTGAACTCATTCACTCTCACGGCTTTGACTATCATCTCTACGCAGATGACACGCAGATCTACCATCTCTGCCCCTGTCCTCTCCCCCTCCCTTCAGGCTCACATCTCCTCCTGCTTCCAGGATGTCTCCACCTGGATGTCGGCCCGCCACCTAAAACTCAACATGAGCAAGACTGAGCTCCTCATCTTCCCTCCCAAACCCGGTCCTCTCCCAGACTTTCCTATCACCGTAGATGGCACGACCATCCTTCCCGTCTCTCAGGCCCACAATCTCGGTGTCATCCTTGACTCGTCTCTCTCGTTCACCCCACACTTCCTATCTGTTACCAAGACCAGCCAGTTTCACCTTTACAATATCGCCAAGATCCGCCCTTTCCTCTCCACCCAAACGGCTACCTTACTGCTACGGCTCTTGTTATATACCGGCTAGACTACTGTGTCAGCCTTCTCTCTGATCTCCCTTCCTCCTCTCTCGCCCCGCTCCAGTCTATTCTTCACTCCGCTGCCCGGCTCATCTTCCTGCAGAAACGATCTGGGCATGTCACTCCCCTTCTTAACTCCAGTGGTTGCCTATCAACCTCCGCTCCAAACAAAAACTTCTCACTCTAGGCTTCAAGGCTCTATGTAATCTTGCCCCTTCCTACCTCTCCTCCCTTCTCTCTTTCTACTGCCCACCCCACACGCTCCGCTCCTTTGCTGCCCACCTCCTCACCGTCCCTCGGTCTCACCTATCCCACCATCGACCCCTGGGCCACGTCCTCCCGCGGTCCTGGAACGCCCTCCCTCCTCCCCTCCGCCAAATTAATTCTCTTCCCCTCTTCAAAACCCTACTTAAAACTCACCTCCTCCAAGAAGCCTTCCCAGACTCAGCTCCCCTTCTCCCTCTACTCCCTCTACCACCCCCCCCCTTCACTTCTCCGCAACTAACCCTCTTTTCCCCCATTTCCCTCTGCTCCTCCCTCTCTCCCTTCCCATTCCCTCAGCACTGTACTCGTCTGCTCAACTGTATATATTTTCATTACCCTATTTATTTTGTTAATGAATTGTACATTGCCTTGATTCTATTTAGTTGCCATTGTTTTTACGAGATGTTCTTCCCCTTGACCCTATTTATTGCCATTGTTCTTGTCTGTCTGTCTCCCCCGATTAGACTGTAAACCCGTCAAACGGCAGGGACTGTCTCTGTCTGTGGCCGACTTGTTCATTCCAAGCGCTAAGTACAGTGCTCTGCACATAGTAAGCGCTGAATAGATACTATTGAATGAATGAATGAACAGTCTAAATGGTAAAACTCCACATAGAGAAATGGATGAACGCATTGGAAACAAGGCTAAACATCAACCCACAAGTACAGCAGGGCAAAGGACTGCCAGGCACACACAGAGTCCCAAGAGATTCATTTTACCTAGGTCACAACACAACCTTTCCCCAGAAAGACCTGTCAGCTGGGGCTTTGAGACCAGTGGGCTTTTGGGGTGTTGAACCATGTCAGCCCATCCAGAGACAACAACTGTCCTTCATCAGATACAGCAAGCCATCACTTTCTGCCAGCTACAGACGAGTCTAGCGGCCCAGGAGATTCAACTCTTAAAATTCTGAACTGAAGAGGGCCGGCAACCACCCATGCTCAGGCAAAGGAGACCCAGGATCTCGGCCCTTTTGGTTCCACACAACCCTTCATTCATTCATTCACTCATTCATTCATTCACTCACTCACTCAATAGGATTTATTGAGCACTTACTATGTGCAGAGCACTGTACTAAGCGCCTGGAATGTGCAACTCGGTAACAGATAAAGACCGTCCCTGCCCTTTGACAAGCTTACAGTCCAATCGGTGGAGACAGACAGACAAAAACAATAGCAATAAATTGAATCAAGGGGATGAACATCTCATTAAAACAATAGCAAATAAACAGAATCAACGTGATGTATATCTCAATAACAACATAATAGAATCAAGGTGATGTACATCTCATTAACAAAATAAATAGGGTAATGAAAATATATACAGTTGAGCAAACAAGTACAGTGCTGAGGGGAGGGGAGGGGAACCCTTCTGACCACAGACCACCTGGCAGAACTGGGAACTGGATTAAACCCCATTGGATCTCCATGGGTTGAGAACCCTCTCACATAGATGACCCCAGGAGAACCTACTGAAAACCAAGGAACAACTGCAGCCTACCCCACTGAGGCAGCTAAAGACCGAGAACCCTCAGAGAACCCTTAACTGCAGCCTCCATTTTGGCTTCCAGATAGCCTTCACACCCAAAAGGCTTACATGCCCACATCACAGGCTGCAGGATCAAAGCCCACCCAAAGAAAAGGGTTTGTGTGTAGGAGACAAGGCCCACATCACACAGCAAACCCAGGAGGGAAAGGGAATGCCAGATGCACACACGGTCTTGAAAGATTCCATTTTCCAAGGCCAAAGCACAAACCTTTTCCCCAAAAAGCCCCTCTCAGGTGAGGGCTTTGAACTCCAGTGGGCTCAATCCCCAGAGGTTTCTGGGGTTCTGAAACCCGAGTCCCTTGCCCCATCTTTAAAAAGGGGCTACAACTGTCCTCATCAAACACAGTAGTTGTTTACCCCATCTCCTCTCATCTCCTCTCTGCCCTTCCCACACACACCAACGTGCCAAGCCATTTCCTTGGGAGACTGAACTCTAAATTCTGATCTAAGGTGGCCAGGCCAACTACCCAACTCAGGGCAAAATGATAATGTGGACCCTAGGTGCCCTTATAGTTCCACACATCACTTCCCGCCATGGACCATCTGACAGAATTTGGAATTGGATGCGACAGTGTTGGGTGAACAGAGCAACCGGCTGCTTGGAGTCCAGGAGTAGGACCAGCTCTTGGAAGAAGGTGTCCTAGGGGGACCTGATTCCACAGCAGAAAAGAAAAGAAAAACCAGGGGCAGGTGCAGAAGGAAGTAACTTGCATGTTTGTGGGTTGAAAACCCCCACGAAGTTGACCCTGCCAGAATCTACCCAAACCAAGGGCAGGCAGCAGCCAATCCCATTTAACTTTGCCACCGAGTCTGCTGGAGATAGAGAGACCTTGAGAAACCCCCTTTTCTGCATCTCAATTTTGGCTTCCAGATAGCCCTCAAACTCAGAAGGCTGAACTTCCCACACCACAAGCTGCAGGATCAAAGGCCAGAGAGAGACATAGGTGTGCACATCACCCCACCAAGTCGGGCAGAAAAGGAATGCCAGACCCACACACAGGGTCCGGCAAGATTCATTTTACCAAGGACACAGACACAGCCTTTTCCCAGGAAGGCCTATCCACTGAGGGCTTTGGTCCCAGAGGGCCTCAATTCCCAGAGCTTCTGGGGTTCTGAACCGAGTCTGCTCACCTGAGGGCAACAACTGTCTTCACCGGCACAGTAGGCTTTGCCATCACCTTCTGCCACCCACACTGACATGCTAAATGGTCCAGGAGATTCAGCTTCTAAATCCTGAATTCATGGGTGTGGGTGACTGCCCATGCTCAGGGCAAAGAGACCCAAGATTTGGGGCCTAATCGTTCCACACCTCACTTCCCACAATGGACTACCTGGCAGGATTTGGAATTGGAAGAGAAACTGTTTTGCGAATGAAACCTGAGGCTGCCTGGAGTCCCGCAATACGACCAGCTCCTGGAAGCAGGTGCTCTGGGTGGACCGGAATCCAAAGCAGATAAGATGATGAAAACCAGGGGCAGGTGCAGAAGGAAGACTCTAGGATCTCTGTGGGTTGAAACCCACAACTCAGCTGTCCCTA
>NW_024396677.1:0-31757 GCF_004115215.2 Ornithorhynchus anatinus | reverse complement strand
CTGGGCGGACCCGGGAGACGGAGGTAGACGGGTCGGCCGGGAGGGGAAGGCGAGACGCGGAGAAGAAAAAAAAGCAGGGGGCCAAGGTAGACGGGCGGGGGGTCTGGGGGGAAAGTGGGGCCCGAGGACAGAGTGGGTCCAGGCGCCAATAGGACGGGAGGGGGAAGGGGGCCGCGGGCATAAGTGGGGCCGGGAAGCCAGCTGACGGGCTGCAAACCGGGGGACCAAGGACAAAGGGGGAGGCCCGGAGAAAAGGGACCGCGGCGACAAAAGGCCGGGCCCGGGAACAGGGGTCGGCGAGAGGAAAAGGTCCGACGAGGGGAAAAGGGGGTGGGGGGCGAGGCGACAAGGGGACGGGGATGGGAAAGGGGAGGCCCACAGCCGAGGGGAGGCCCGGACACAAAACGGAGCAGACAAGGAGCAAAGGGTTCACCGGGAGCAGAGGTTGGGCCGGGAGCAAAGGTCAGACCCGCAGAAAAGGATAGGCTGGAAGAAAAGGTCAGGTCGGGAGCTAAGGTCGGGCCGAGAGCAGAGGTTTAGCCAGGAACATAGATTTGGACGGGAGGAAAGATCAGGCCTGGAGCAAAGAGCTGACCCGCAGAAGAGGTTTAGCTGAGAGAAAAGGTCAGGCCGGGAGCAGACGTTTGGCCGGGAGCAGAGGTTTGGCCGGGAGCAGAGGTGGGGCCGGAAGCAGAGGCCAGACCCGCAGAAAAGGTCAGGCCGGGAGCAAAGGTCAGGCCCGAAGAAGAGGTTTAGCTGAGAAAAAAGGTCAGGCCGGGAGAAAAGGTGGGGCCGGGAGCAAAGGTCAGGCCTGCAGAAAAGGTTAATCCGGAAGAAAAACGTCAGGTCGGGAGCACAGGTCAGGTCGGGAGCAGAGGTTTAGCCACCAGAAAAGATGAGGACGGGAGCAACGCTCGGGCCGGGACAGAGGTTAAGCCGGGAGCAGCGGTTTGGCCGGGAGAAATGATCAGGGCGGGAGCAAAGGGCAGACCCGCAGAAAAGGTGGGGCCGGAAGCAAAGGGCAGACCCGCAGAAAAGCTTTAGCTGAGATAAAAGGTCAGGCCGGGAGCAGAGGTTTGGGAGGGAGAAAAGGTGGGGCCAGGAGAAAAGGTCGCGCCGGGAGCAAAGGGCGGGCCGGGAGCCGAGGTTAAACTAGGAGCAAAGGTCAGACGCGCAGAAAAGGTCCAGCCGGGAGCTCAGGACCGACGGGGAGAAATGGTGGGGCGAGCTGGGGACCGACCCAGGGGAGGAGAGGGAGCCCGGGGAGGGCAGGGGCCAAGACGACCCGGGTGGGGGCCAAGGGGAGGCCAGCCGGAGAAACGGGGTGGAGGTGGCCAGGGCCGAGGGGAAGGGCCGGAGCCGAGGGCGGCGGGCGCTCCGGGAACACCGGAGGCCGGGGACCAAGCGGAGGGCAGGCAGACGGCGGGGCCGGAGGCCAAGGCCAGGCGACGGGAGGACAAGCGGGGTGGCGAGAGGGGAAAGGGGGGCGCGAGCGGCCAAAGAGCAAGGCCAGGACCAAGGAGGGGCCTCCGGCCAGAAGGGAGGGCGCGCAGATCCAGGCCAGGCCAGGCCAGGGGAGGGGGAGAGAGCCAGGGCGAGGGCAAGAGGGGAGGGCCCAAAACGGGGAAAAGTGGGGGAACACCGGGCCATCCCATGGGGGGGCCGGTGGGGCCGGAGAGTCCAAAGACACAAGTAGAAGAAGAAGAAGAAGAAGAAGAAGAAGAGGAAAACGGAGAATACTCCTCCTCCTCCGCTGGCTCCGGCTCCTCCTCGTACGCATCCTGTTGGTCGGGGTAAGGGAGGAGGAGGTGGGGGGGCCGGCTGGTCCGGCGGGGCCAGGCTGTCCAGCCACTCGGGGCGGGATCCTGCCCCTGCGGCGGCGGCGACAATGGTGAGGGCAACTCGGAGGATCCGGCACCGCCCCACCCACCCCGACTCACGTGCAGGTGCTCTCCATCTTCTCCCACTAAGGTCGGTGTGGCCCCAGCGAGGGGCGGGCAGCAGCCTCCAGCGTTGGGCCCGGGCGGGCCGGGCCAGCGCCGCCAGCAGGCCCCACCGTGGTTCGGGCCTCGCAGGGCAAGAGAAACAAAGGCCAGAGTGAGCCAGCCAGCCAGCCACCCAGCGAGTCAGCTCCCACCTCCGGCCGAGCTGCGGGGCCCCTTCCCGCCTGCCCTCCCTCTCTGGCAGCCGCGCTTCCGTGGACTAGGCCCCGCGACGTCCGTGGCCATCAGCCACCCCCGCCCCACCCGGACCCACCCCCCCCGAGCCCGGAAAGGGGGCCAGCTGGGCGGGGGAGCGGCAGGGTCTCCGCGGGGACCTAGGCTGGCGTGGGGCGGACAGGGCTGCGGGGGTTGCGTTGCTGCGCCTGTCCCCCGTCGAGCGGACCGGACGGGATAGCCGCAAGGAGCCCGGACCCCCGGGGTCCCGGGAGGGGCCTGTGTCTCAACCCGTGGCTTCCCCCGCCACCACTCACCCAGCAAGACACACGCCCCCCCGCCGCCCCTCCCACCCCCTGGGGTGGCAGCGCAGCGGCCACTCAAGGAGAGGGCCGAGGTGGCAGGGGGGTCGGAGCCCAGGAGAACACCGACCAGCCTCCAAGCCCGGGAGCGGCACCGGCCATCCGACGGGTGGCCGACAGGGGCCCCACAATGGGGCGGCGCCGAGTCCGCCACAGCGCACAGGTGGCGGGGGGCTGGGGGGCTGGGGCCATGGTGAGGCGAGGGCCACCAGAGAGGTCCGTGGCAACGGTCAGGCCCGGGCGGACCCGGGAGACCGAGGGAGACGGGTCGGCCGGGAGGAGAAGGCGAGACGGGGAGAAGAAAAAGAAGCGGGGGAGGAGGGGAGACATGCGGGGGTGCTGGGGGGAATGTGGAACTCGGGGACAGAGTGGGGCCGGGCGCCAAAAGGACGGAAGGGGGAAGGGGGAGGCCAGGAGGAGATAGGGCCCGAGGGCAAAAGGTGGGGCCGGCAAGCCAGCTGACGGGCCACGAAACGGGGGACCTAGAACAAAGGGGGAGGCCCGGAGAAAAGGGACCGTGGCGAAAAGAGGCCGGGCCCAGGAACAGGGGTCGGCGAGCGGAAAAGTTCCGACGAGGGGTAAGGGGGTTGCGGGGGCGAGGCGACGAGGGCACGGGGCCAGGAAAGGGGAGGCCGGGACACAAAACGGAGCAGCCGAGGAGCAAAGGGTTCACCGGGAGCAGAGGTTGGGCCGGGAGCAAAGGTCAGACCCGCAGAAAAGGTTAGGCCAGAAGAAAAGGTCAGGTCGGGAGCACAGGGCAGGCCGGGAGCAGACGTTTAGCCAGCAGAAAAGATTAGGAAGGGAGCCAAGGTCGGGCCGGGAGCAGAGGTTTAGCCGGGAGCAGCGGTTTGGCCGGGAGAAAAGATCAGGTCGGGAGCAAAGGGCAGACCCACAGAAATGGTGGGCCCGGAAGCAAATGGCAGACCCGCAGAAAAGCTTTAGCTGAGATAAAAGATCAGGGCGGGAGCAGAGGTTTGGGCGGGAGAAAAGGTGGGGCAGTGAGAAAAGGTCGCGCCGGGAACAATGGGTGGGCCGGGAGCCGAGGTTAAGCCAGGAAAAAGGTCAGACGCGCAGAAAAGTTCCAGCCGGGAGCTCAGGACCGACGGGGATAAAAGGTGGGGCGAGCTGGGGACCGACCAAGGGGAGGAGAGGGAGCCCGGGGAGGGCAAGGGCCAAGACGAGCCGGGGGGGGGTCAAGGGGAGGCCAGCAGCAGAAACGGGGTGGCGGCGGCCAGGGCCGAGGGGGAGGGCTGGAGCGGAGGGCGGCGGGCGCTCAGGGAACACCGGAGGCCGGGGACCAAGCGGAGGCCAGGCAGACGGCGGGGCTGGAGGCAAAGGCCAGGCGACGGGAGGACAAGGGGGGTGGCGAGAGGGGAAAGGGGGGCACAAGCGGCCAAAGGGCAAGGCCGGGACCAAGGGGGGCCTCCGGCCAGAAGGGAGGGCGCGCAGAACCAGGCCAGGCCAGGCCAGGCTAGGGGAGGGGTAGAGAGCCGGGGCGAGGGCAAGAGGGGAGGGCCCAAGACGGGGAAAAGCGGGGGAACACCGCGCCGTCCCGTGGGGGGGGCGGTGGGGCCGGAGAGTCCAAAGTCACAAGAAGAAGAAGAAGAAGAAGAATTAAAAGAAGAATCCTCCTCCTCTGGCTCCGCCTCCTCCTCCTACGCATTCTGCTGGTCGGGGCAAGGGAGGAGGAGGTGGGGGGGCGCCGGCAGGTCCGGCGGGGCCAGGCTGTCCAGCCACTCGGGGCGGGATCCTGCCCCGGCGGTGGCGGCGACGACGGTGAGGGCGACTCGGAGGGTCCGGTGCCGCACCATCCCCCTACTCACGTGCAGATGCTCTCCATCTTCTCCCAATAAGGTCGGTGTGGCCCCGCCGAGGGGTGGGCAGCAGCCTCCAGCGTCGGGCCCGGGCGGGCCGGGGCTGCGCTGCCGGCAGGCCCCACCGTGTTTCGGGTCTGGGAGGGCAAGAGAAACAAACGCCAGAGTGAGCCAGACCGCCAGCCACCCAGCGAGCCAGCTCCCACCTCCGGCCGAGCTGCGGGGCCCCTGCACGCTCGCCCGCCCTCTCTGGCGGCCACGGTTCCGTGGACTAGGCCCCGCGACGTCCATGGCCATCAGCCGCCCCCGCCCTACCCGGACCCGCCCCCCCTCAGCCCGGAAAGGGGTCCAGCTGGGCAGGGGAGCGGCAAGGTCTCGGCGGGGGCCGGGGCCGGCCTGGGGCCGAGAGGGCTTCAGGGGTTGCAGTTCTGCGCCTGTCCCCAGCCGAGCGGACCGGACGGGGCGGCCGCAAGGAGCCCGTACCCCCGGGTTCCCGGGAGGGGCCTGCGTCTCATCCCGCGGCTTCCCCCGCCACCACTCACCCAGGAAGACACACCACCCCCCGCCGCCCCCCCAGCCCCCTGGGGTAGCAGCGCAGCGGCCATTCAGGGAGAGGGCTGAGGCGGCGGGGGGTCGGACCCCAGGAGAACACCGACGAGCCTCCAAGTCCGGGTGCAGCCCCGGCCAGCTGACGGGGGGCCGACAGGGGACCCACAATGGGGCGGCGCAGAGTCCACCACAGCGCACAGGTCGCGGGTGGGGGGGGGGTTGGGCCCATGGGAAGGCGAGGGCCACCAGAGAGGCCCGTGGCAACGGTCAGGCCCGGGCAGACCCGGGAGACCGAGGGAGACGGGTCGGCGGGTAGGAGAAAGCGACACGGGGAGAAGAAAAAAAAGCGGGGGGCGAGGGGAGACAGGCGGGGGGCCTGGGGGGAAAGTGTGGCTCGGGGACTGAGTGGGGCCGGGCCCCAAAAGGCCGGGAAGGGGTAGGGGGAGGCCGGGAGGAGAAAGGGGGCCGAGGGCAAAAGGTGGGGCCGGCAAGCCAGCTGACGGGCCACGAAACGGGGGACCTATGACAAAGGGGGAGGCCCGGAGAAAAGGGACCGCGGCGAAAAAAGGCTGGGCCAGGGAACAGGGGTCGGAGAGAGGAAAAGGTCCGACGAGCGGTAAGGGGGGTGGTGGGGGCGAGGCGACGAGGGGACGGGGCCAGGAAAGGGAGGCCCACAGCCGAGGGGAAACCCGGACACAAAACGGAGCAGCCGAGGAGCAAAGGGTTCACCGGGAGCAGAGGTTGGGCCGGGAACAAAGGTCAGACCCACAGATAAGGTTAGGCCGGATGAAAAGGTCAGATCCGCAGAAAAGGTTAGGCCGGAAGAAAAGGTCAGGTCGGTAGCACAGGGCAGGCCGGGAGCACAGGTTGAGCCGGGAGGAAAGATTAGGCCGGGAGCAAAGTCGGGCCGGGAGCAGAGGTTTAGCCGGGAGCAGAGGTTTGGCCGGGAACAAAGGTGGGGCCTGGAGCAGAGGCCAGCCTCGCAGAAAAGGTCAGGCCGGGAGCAAAGGTCAGACCCGCAGAAAAGGTTAGGCCGGAAGAAAAGGTCAGATCCGCAGCAAAGGTTAGGCCGGAAGAAAAGGTCAGGTCGGTAGCACAGGGCAGACCGGGAGCACAGGTTGAGCCGGGAGGAAAGATTAGGCCGGGAGCAAAGTCAGGCCGGGAGCACAGGTTTAGCCGGGAGCAGAGGTTTGGCCGGGAACAAAGGTGGGGCCGGGAGCAGAGGCCAGCCCTGCAAAAAGGTCAGGCCGGGAGCAAAGGTCAGGCCCGCAGAAGAGGTTTAGCTGAGAGAAAAGGTCAAGCAGGGAGCAGAGGTTTGGTCTGGAGAAAAGGTGGGGCCGGGAGCAAAGGTCAGGTCCACGGAAAAGCTTAATCTGGAAGAAAAAGGTAAGGTCGGGAGCACAGGTCAGGCCCGGTACAGAGGTTTAGCTGGGAGAAAAGATTAGGAGGGGAGCAAAGGTCGGGCCGGGAGCAGAGGTTTGTCCGGGAGAAAAGGTGGGGCGGGGAGAAAAGGTCGCACCGGGAGCAAAGGGCAGGCCGGGAACAGAGGTTTAGCCAGGAGCAGAGGTTTGGCCGGGAGAAAAGATCAGGCCAGCAGCAAAGGTCGGGCCGGGAGCACAGGTTTAGCCGGGAGCAGAGGTTTGGACGGGAGGAAAATCAGGCCTGGAGCAAAGGGCAGACCCGCAGAAGAGGTTTAGCTGAGAGAAAAGGTCAGGCCGGGAGCAGAGGTTTGGCCAGGCGAAAAGTTGGGGCCGGGGGCAAAGGTCAGGCCCGCCGAAAAGGTTAATCCAGAAGAAAAAGGTCAGGTCGGGAGCACAGGTTAGGCCGTGAACAGAGGTTTAGCCGAGAGAAAAGATTAGGCGGGGAGCAGAGGTATGGCCGGGAGTAAAGGTGGGGCGGGGAGAAAAGGTCGTGCCGGGAGCAAAGGGCGGGCCGGGAACAGAGGTTTAGCCGGGAGCAGTGGTTTCGCCGGGAGAAAAGATCAGGCCAGGAGTATAAGTCGGGCTGGGAGCACAGGTTTAGCCGGGAGCAGAGGTTTGGACAGGAGGAAAGATCAGGCCGGGAGCAAAGGGCAGACCCGCAGAACTGGTTTAGCTGAGAGAAAAGGTCAGGCCGGGAGCAGAGGTTTGGACGGGAGAAAAGGTGGGGCCGGGGGCAAAGGGCAGGGCGGGAGCAAATGTCAGACCCGC
This sequence comes from Ornithorhynchus anatinus, assembly GCF_004115215.2. Classification (NCBI taxonomy): domain Eukaryota; kingdom Metazoa; phylum Chordata; class Mammalia; order Monotremata; family Ornithorhynchidae; genus Ornithorhynchus; species Ornithorhynchus anatinus. The sequence goes on along the minus strand of NW_024396677.1, from coordinate 24,687 downwards.
AGAAAAGGTCAGGTCGTGAGCACAGGTCAGGCCGGGAGCAGAGGTTTAGCCAGCAGAAAAGATTAGGCCGGGAGCAAAGGTCAGACCCGCAGAAAAAGTTAGGCGGGAAGAAAAAGGTCTGGCCGGGAGCAGAGGTTTAGCCGGGAGGAAAGATTGGGCCGGGAGCAAAGGTGGGGCCGGGAGCAGAGGCCAGACCCGCAGAAATGTCAGGCAGGAAGAAAAAGGTCAGGTCGGAAGCACAGGTCAGGCCGGGAGCAGAGGTTTAGCCAGCAGAAAAGATTAGGACGGGAGCAAAGGTCGGGCTGGGAGCAGAGGTTTAGCCGGGAGCAGCGGTTTGGCCGGGAGAAAAGATCAGGCCGGGAGCAAAGGGCAGACCCGCAAAAAAGGTAGGGCCGGAAGCAAAGGTCAGACCCGCAGAAAAGCTTTAGCTGAGAGAAAAGGTCAGGCCGGGAGCAGAGGTTTGCACGGGAGAAAAGGTGGGGCCGGGAGAAAAGGTCGCACCGGGAGCAAAGGGCGGGCCGGGAGTGAGGTTAAGCCAGGAGCAAAGGTCAGACGTGCCGAAAAGTTCCGGCTGGGACCTCAGGACCGACTGGGAGAAAAGGTGAAGCGAGCTGGGGACTGACCCAGGGGAGGGGAGGGAGCCCGGGGAGGGCAGGGGCCAAGACGAGCTGGGGGGGGGGGCAAGGGGAGGCCAGCAGCAGAAACGGGGTGGCGGCGGCCAGGGCCGAGGGGGAGGGCCGGAGCCGAGGGCGGCAGGCCCTCCGGGAACACCGGAGGCCGGGGACCAAGCGGAGGCCAGTCAGACGGCGGGGCCGGAGGCAAAGGCCAGGCGACGGGAGGACAAGGGGGGTGGCGAGAGGGGAAAGGGGGGGACGAGCGGCCAAAGGGCAAGGCCGGGACCAAGGGGGAGCCGCGGGCCATAAGGGAGGGCACGCAGGGCCGGGCCAGGCCAGGCCAGGCTAGGTCAGGGGAGGGGGAGAGAACCGGGGCGAGGGTAAGAGGGGAGGGCCCAAGACGGGAAAAAGCAGGGGAACATCGGGCCGTCCTGTGGGGGGGGCCGGTGGGGCCGGAGAGTCCAAAGCCACAAAAAGAAGAAGAAGGAGAAGAAGAACAAAAAGAAGAATCCTCCTACGCTGGCTCTAGCTCCTCCTCCTACGCATCTGGCTGGTCAGGGCAAGGGAGGAGGAGGTGGGGGGGGGCCGGCAGGTCCGGCGGGGCCAGGCTGTCCAGCCGCTCAGGGCAGGATCCTGCCCCGGCGGTGGCGGCGACGACGGTGAGGGCGACTCGGAGGGTCTGGCGCAGTTCCCCCCCTCCACCGACTCACGTGCAGGTCTCTCCAGCTTTTCCCACTAAGGTCGGTGTAACCCCTCCGATGGGCGGGCAGCAGCCTCCAGCGTCGGTCCCGGGCGGGCCGGGGTAGCGCCTCCGGCCAGCCCCACCATGCCTGGGGCCTGGGAGGGCAAGAGAAACAAACGTCAGAGTGAGCCAGCCAGCCAGCCACCCAGCTAGCCAGCTCCCACCTCTGGCCGAACTGCGGGGCCCCTGCCCGCCCGCCCTTCCTCTCTGGCGGCCGCCGTTCCGTGGACTAGGCCCCACGACGTCCGTGGCCATCAGCCGCCCCCGCCCCACCCGGACCGGCCCCCCTCTCAGCCCGGAAAGTGGCCCAGCTGGGCGGGGGAGCGGCAGGGTCTCCGCGGGGGCCGGGGTCGGCCTGGGGTGGCGAGGGCGGCGGGGGTTGCGGTGCTGCGCCTGTCCCCAGCCGAGCGGACCGGACAGCCCGCCGCAAGGAGCCCGGACCCCCGGGGTCCCGGGAGGGGCCTGCGTCTCATCCCGCGGCTTCCCCCGCCACCACTCACCCAGGAAGACACACCGCCCCCCCCGCCCCCCCGTCCCCTTGGGTGGCCGTGCAGGGGCCACTCAGGGAGAGGGCCGAGTTGGCAGGGGGGTCGGACCCCAGGAGAACACCGACGAGCCTCCAAGCCCGGGAGCGGCACCAGACACCCTACGGGGGGCCGACAGGGGCCCCACAATGGGGCGGCGTCGAGTCCGCCACAGCGCACAGGTGGCGGGGAGGCGGGGGGGCTGGGCCCATGGGGAGGCGAGGGCCACCAGAGAGGCCCGTGGCAACGGTCAGGCCCGGGCAGACCCGGGAGACCGAGGGAGACGGGTCGGCCGGGAGGAGAAGACGAGATGGGGAGAAGGAAAAAAAGCGGGGGCGAGGGGAGACGGGCGGGGGGGCTGGGGGGAATGTGGGGCTCGGGGACAGAGTGCGGCCAGGCGCCAAAAGGACGGGAGAGGGGAAGGGGGAGGCCGGGAGGACAAAGGGGGCCGAGGGCAAAAGGTGGGGCCGGGAAGCCAGCTGATGGGCTGCGAAACGGGGGACCTAGGACTAAGGGGGAGGCCCGGAGTAAAGGGACCACGGCGAAAAAAGGCCGGACCCGGGAACAGGGTTCGGCGAGAGGAAAAGGTCTGAGGAGGGGTAAGGGGTGTGGGGGGGCCAGGCGACGAGGGGACGAGGGGACGGGGCCGGGAAAGGGGTGGCCCACAGCTGAGGGGAGGTCTGGACACAAAACGGAGTAGCCGAGGAGCAAATGGTTGGCCGGGAGCAGAGGTTGGGCCGTGAGCAGAGGTCAGACCCGCAGAAAAGGTTAGGCCGGAAGAAAAGGTCACACCCACAGAAAAGGTTAGGCCGGAAGAAAAGGTCCGGTCGGGAGCACAGGGCAGGCCAGGAGAAGAGGTCTGGACGGGAGAAAAGGTGGGGCCGGGAGTAAAGGTCAGGACAGGAGAAACAAGTGAGCCGAGGAGAAACAGTGGGCCCAGGACAAAAGGTTAGGCCGGGAGAAAAGCTCAGACTAGCAGAAAAGCTCACACTAGCGGAAAAGCTCAGACGAGCACAAAAGGTCACACTAGCAAAAAAGCTCAGACTAGCAGAAAAACTCAGACTAGCGGAAAAGGTCAGACTAGCGGAAAAGGTCAACTAGCGGAAAAGGTCAGACTAGCGGAAAAGGTCAGACTAGCGGAAAAGGTCAGGCCAGGAGAAAGAAGTGAGCCGAAGAGGAAAGGGGGGCCCACGACCAAAGTTTAGGCCGGGAGAAAAGGGGAGGGCGGGAGCCAAGGTTTGGCAAGGGAAAAAGGTGAGGTGAGGGACAAAGGTGAGGGCAGGGGCCAAGGGGAGACCGGGGGACAGGGGAGGCCAGGAGAATCCGGGAGGCCTGAAGAAAAGGTGAAGCCAGGGAAAAAGGTCAGAGGAGGAGAAAAGGGGGGCCCCGGAGAATAGGTTTGGCCCGGGAAAACAGATCAGATCAGGAGCGAAAGGTCAGGCCGGGAGCAAAGGTGGGGCCGGGAGAAAAGTTAGGCCAGGAGCAAAGGTTTGGCCGGGAGCAAAGGTCAGACCCGCCGAAAAGGTCCGACGAGGAGCAAAGGCAGGGCGAGGGAAAAAGGGGAGGCCAGAACAACAAAGGGAGCCGAGGAGGAAAGGTGGGCCCCGGAGAAGAGCAGGGAAGGCCGGGAAGCAAGGGGAGGCCAAGCAAAGTGTGGGGCGGCGAGGGGACAAGGGGAGGCCGGGAGTAAAGGGCGGGCCAGGAGACAAAAGGTCCGACGAGGGCAAGAGGAGAAGCCCGGGAAAAAAGGGCAGGCCAGGAGCCAAGGTGGGGCGAGGGGAAGAAGGGCGGACTAAAGAGGGGACAAAGTGGGGGAGCCGTCGCTCCAGGGGCGGGGGGGCGTCCGGCTCCTGCGAGGCGGCAGCAGAAGAGGGAGAAGAAGCAGCCGCCTCCTGGGTGGCCTGATGGTCTGCGGCTAGGGAGGACGAGGCGGAGGCCGAGGCGGAGGCTGAGGCGGAGGAGGAGGTGGACGGCTGTTCCGCCAGGACCCGGCGGACCAGCCGCTCGGGGCCGGGAGCCTTCCCCCGGCGGCGGCGACCACTACGACGACGGGGGCGACTCGGATGGTCCTGCCCCCCGTCACCTCCCACCCCCCATGACTCACGTGCAGCGCCTCTCCTCCCGCAACAGGGCTCAGGGAAGAAGCAGCACGGGGTGGCCCCTCCGAGGGCCGGGCAGCAGCCTGCAGCGGGCTCCAACTGGCAGGGGCAACCCCGGCACACCCCACCGGGGTTGGGGCCTGGGAGGGCAAGAGAAAGAAAGGCCAGAGTGAGCGAGCGAGCGAGCTCCGGCCTCCACCCTGGCTGGCAGGGGGGCACCCCCTGCCCTCCTGCGGCTCCTCAGCCGGGCCCCGCCCCGCCCCGGCCGCCCTCAGCCCGGAAAGATGCCCAGCTGCGCGGAGCGTGAGGGTCTCCTCGGGGGGGAGGCCTGCGCTGCCCGGGGAGAGGAGGGGGGGAGGGGAGCCGGCCAGACTGAGGCAGCGGCGAGGCCGGGCCGCAGGCCAAGGGGGGGGGGTCGGGATCGGCTCGGTCCCCGGTCAAGCCGACAGGACTCGCTGGCCGCACGGAGGCGGGGCGCCTGGGCTCCCTGGTGGGGCCTGCCCCTCATTCGGCCCGAGTCCCCCAGACAGACAGACAGCCCCGCCCCACCCCCTTGCTCTCTGGGGTAGCAGTGCAGGGGGTCACGCAGGGAGCGGCCAAAGCGGGGAGGGCAGTCCGTCCCCAGGAGAAGACCGAGGCTCCTCCAAGCCGACGAGCGGCAGCGAGCCCCCGGCGGGGGCTGTCACGGGCCCCACCATGGGGCGGGGGCCGAGCCCACCAGCCCAAAGTGGGGGGGCGGGAACTCAGAGGGGGACGCTCAGGGCTTGCGGCCAAATCGGCCAGGCGAAGGCCACAATGGGGGGGGGCTGCGGCCACGGGGAAGCCAGGGCAACCGGGGAGACCCGTGGAACCAGTCAGGCCCGGGGGGAGGAGGGAGACCCGTGAGGCCGAGGGAAGAAGGGCGGCCACGGGGAGAAGGCGGCGAGACGTGGAGAAGAACAGCCGAGGCGAGGGGAGACATGGGGGGCAGGGGACTGGGGGGAAAGTGGAGCCCCGGAGAAAAAAACAGTGACCCCAGGACAAAAGAGGGGGCAGGAGAAAAGGGGGGGCGGGAAGAAAGGGGAGGTCCGAGACACAGTTGGGCTTGGGCAATTGGGGAGGCCCGGAGAAAGGGGGGCGCCCGGGGTCAAGGGGAGGCCCGGGAAGAAAGGTTGGCGAGAGGAAAAGGTCAGGCGAGGGGAAATGGGGGGGTGCACTTGGCAAAGGTTGGGGCGGGGGCCCAGGGGAGACAGGGGCCACGGGAGGCACCGAGAAAGGGGAGGCTCAGGGAAAACGGAAGAGGCCAGGAGCAAAGGCCAGGGCCGGAGCAAAGGTGGGGCGAGGGCCCCAGGTGGGGCGGGAGCGGAAGGTGAGGCCCGGGAAAAAGGGGGGCCGGGTGAAAAGGGGGGCGGGTGAAAAGGGGACGGGAGGGGGCAAAGGGGGGACAGGGGGAAAGGGAGCTAGGGCGGGAGAAAGGGGGTGGCTAGGGAAAAAGGTCAGGCCGGCAGCAAAGGTCGGGCCGGGAGCAAAGGGGGCGCTAGGGGGACAAAGGGGAGCCAGGGAAACAGGGCAGGCAAAAGGAGGGGACAACTCAGGGGACCCGTCCGTCCTCTCTTGAAGCCTCCTGAGAAGAAGAGGAAAAAGAAGAAGAATCCTCTTGCTCCTCCTCCTGCGGACCTGGGGGAAGCCAGTGAGGAGGCCTTTTCCTCCAGGAACGGGCCGTCCAGCAGCTCGGGGCGGGAGCCTGGCCTGGCGACGACACGGGCTACTCCGACGGAACTTGCCCCCCTTCCCCGCCACCCCCCCATGACTCATGGCCAGCTCTTCACTCGATCCGCCTCGGTCCAGCACGCGGTGGCCCCGCGGAGGGATGGCAGCCTCCAGCTAGCCTGAGGTGGCCAGGGAACCCCCGGCACGCCCCACCTGGCGTCGGGCCTGGGAGGCAAAGAGACAGGCAAGAGTGAGCTCTGCAGCCACGCTCCCGAGGTTGCCCCTGCCGGCTCACCCCAGGCCAGGAGCAAAGGTTAGGCCGGGAGCAAAGATCAGACCCGCAGAAAAGGTTAGGCCAGAAGAAAAGGTCAGACCCGCAGAAAAGGTTAGGCCGGAAGAAAAGGTCATGTCGGGAGCACAGGTCAGGCCGGGAGCAGAGGTTTAGCCGGGAGGAAAGATCAGGCCGGGAGCAAAGGTCGGGCCGGGAGCAGAGGTTTGGCCGGGAGCAAAGGTGGGGCCGGGAGCAGAGGCCAGACCCGCAGAAAAGGTAAGGCCGGGAGCAAAGGTCAGGCCCGCAGAAAAGCTTAGGCGGGAAGAAAAACGTCTGGCTGGAAGAAAAGGTCTGGCCGGGAGCAGAGGTCTGGCCGGGAGAAAAGGTGGGGCTGGGAGCAAAGGTCAGGCCTGCAGAAAAGGTTAATCCAGAAGAAAAATGTAAGGTTGGGAGCACAGGTCAGGCAGGGGGCAGAGGTTTAGCTGGGAGAAAAGATCAGGCCAGGAGCAAAGGTCGGGCCGGGAGTAGAGGTTTAGCCGGGAGCAGAGGTTTGGCCAGGAGAAAAGATCAGGCCGGGAGCAAAGGTCGGGCCGGTGGCACAGTTTTAGCCGGGAGCAGAGGTTTGGCCGGGAGAAAAGATCAGGCCGGGAGCAAAGGGCAGACCCGCAGAAAAGGTGGGGCCGGGAGCAAAGGTCAGACACGCAGAAAAGGTCAGGCCTGAAGAAAAAGGTCGGGCCGGAGGAAAAGGTTTGGCCGGGAGCAAAGGGCAGGGCGGGAGCAAAGGTCAGATGCGCAGAAAAGGTCCGGCCGGGAGCTCAGGACCGACGGGGAGAAAAGGTGGGGCGAGCTGGGGACCCACCCAGGGGAGGAGAGGGAGCCCGGGGAGGGCAGGGGCCAAGACGAGCCGGGGGTGGGGGCAAGGGGAGGCCAGCAGCAGAAACGGGGTGGCGGCGGCCAGGGCCGAGGGGGCGGGCTGGAGCCGAGGGCGGCGAGCGCTCCGGGAACACCGGAGGCCGAGGACCAAGCAGAGGCTAGGCAGACGGTGGGGCCCGAGGCCAAGGAAAGGCGACGGGAGGACAAGGGGGGTGGCGAGAGGGGAAAGGGCGGCGCGAGGGGCCAAAGGGCAAGGCCGGGACCAAGGGGGGCCGGGCCAAAAGCAGGCGCGAGGGGGCAAAGGGGAGCCGGGGCCTAAGGGCAGCGCCGGAGCCGCCGGGAGGAGGCCCCGACAACGGCTGGGGCGAGAGAAACGGCGCCGGGCCGGAGTCAAGGGGTGGCCTCGGGCCAGAAGGGAGGGCATGCAGAGCCAGCCCAGGCCCGGCCAGGCCAGGCGGAGTGAACCGAGGTGAGGGCAAGAGGGGAGGGACCAAGACGGGGAAAAGCGGGGAAAGACCGGGCAGGCCCGTGGGGGGTCCGGTGGGGCCGGAGAGTCCAAAACCACAAGAAGAACAAGAAGAAGAAGAAGAAAAAGAAGAAGAATCCTCCGCTTGCTTCTCCTCCTCCTCCTCCTTTGCGTCCTGCTGGTCGGGGGCAAGGGAGGAGTGGGGGGGCCGGTCCTGCGGGGCCTGGCTGTCCAGCCGCTCGGGGCAAGAGCCCGCCCTGGCAGCGGCGGCGGGGGCGGCTCCGAGGGTGCGGCGCCCCCCCCCGCAACGACTCACCTGCAGGTCCTCTCCTTCTCCTCCCGCGGCGGGTCTCGGGGCCCAAAGACGGGGTGGCCCAGGCGAGGGGTGGGCATCATCCTCCAGCGTCGGGCCAGGGCAGTCCGGGGCGGCAGCGCCGGCAGGCCCCATCACGGTTCGGGCCTGGGAGGGCAAGAGAAACAAAGGCCAGAGTGAGCCAGCCAGCCAGCCAGCGAGCCAGCTCCCAACGCCGGCTGAGCTGCGGGGCCCCGGCCCGCCCGTCCGCCCTCCCTGGTGGCCGCGTTTCCATGGCCTAGGCCCCGCGACGTCCGTGGCCATCAGCCGCCCCCGCCCCACCCAGACCCGCACTCCCTCAGGCCGGAAAGGGGGCCAGCTGGGCGGGGGAGCGGCAGGGTCTGCTCGGGGGCCGGGGCAGGACTGGGGCAGGGAGGGCGGCGGGGGTTGCGTTGCTGCGGCGTCCCCAGCTGAGCGGACTGGACTAGCCGGCCGCAAAGAGCCCGGACCCCCGGGGCCTCGGGAGGAGCCTGCGTCTTATCCCACAGCTTCCCCCGCCACCACTCAACCAGGAAGACACACCCCTCCACCGGCCCCCCTCCCGCCTTCTGGGGCAGCAGCGCAGCGGCCACTGAGGGAGAGGGCCGAGGCGGGCGGGGGGTCGGACCCCAGGAGAAGATCGACGAGCCTCCAAGCCACGGAGCGGCACCGGGCACCCGACGGGGGGCTGACAGGGGCCCCACAATGGGGTGGCGCCCAGTCTGCCACAGCGCACAGGTGGCGGGGGAGGAGGGGCCTGGGCCCATGAGAGGCGAGGGCCACCAGAGAGGCCCGTGGCAACTGTCAGGCCCGGGCGGACCCGGGAGACCGAGAGACGGGTCGGCGGGAGGGGAAGGCGAGACGGGGAGAAGAAAAAAAGCGGGGGGCGAAGGGAGACGGGCGGGGTGGCTGGGGGCAAAGTGGGGCCCGGGGACAGAGTGGGGCCGGGCGCCAAAAGGACGGGAGGGGGAAGGGGGAGGCCGGGAGGAGAAAGGGGGACGAGGGCAAAAGGTGGGGCCGGAAAGCCAGCTGACGGGCCGCAAACCGGGGGACCTAGGACAAAGGGGGAGGCCTGGAGAAAAGGCACCGCGGCGACAAAAGGCCGGGCCCGGGAACAGGGGTCGGCGAGAGGAAAAGGTCCGACGAGGGGAAAAGGGGGTGGGGGGGCGAGGAGACAAGGGGATGGGGCCGGGAAAGGGGAGGCCCACAGCCGAGGGGAGGCCCGGACACAAAATGGAGCAGCCGAGGAGCAAAGGGTTCACCGGGAGCAGAGGTTGGGCCGGGAGCAAAGTTCAGACCCGCAGAAAAGGATAGGCCGGGACAAAGGTCAGACCCGCAGAAAAGGTTAGGCCAGAAGAAAAGTTCAGACCCGCAGAAAAGGTTAGGCCGGAAGAAAAGGTCAGGTCGGGAGCACAAGGCAGGCCAGGAGCAGAGGTTTGGACGGGAGGAAAGATCAGGCCGGGAGCAAAGGGCAGACCCGCAGAAGAGGTTGAGCTAAGAGAAAAGGTCCAGCCGGGAGCAGAGGTTTGGCCGGGAGCAAAGGTGGGGCCGGGAGCAAAGATCAGGCCCAGAGAAAAGGTTAAACTGGAAGAAACAGATCAGGTCGGGAGCACAGGTCAGGCCGGGAACAGAGGTTTAGCCGGGAGAAATTATTAGGCGGGGAGCAAAGGTCGGGCCGGGAGCAGAGGTTTGACCAGTAGCAGATGTTTGGCCGGGAGAAAAGGTTCGGCGGGGGAAAAAGGTCGCGCCGGGAGCAAAGGGTGGGCCGGGAACAGAGGTTAAGCGGGGAGCAGATGTTTGGCCGGGAGCATAGCTCAGGCCGGGAGCAAAGGTCGGGCCGGGAGCACAGGTTTAGCCGGGAGCAGAGGTTTGGACGGGAGGAAAGATCAGGCCGGGAGCAAAGGGCAGACCCGCAGAAGAGGTTTAGCTGAGAGAAAAGGTCAGGCCGGGAGCAGAGGTTTAGCCAGGAGAAAAGGTGGGGCCGGAAGCAAAGGTCAGGCCCGCAGAAAAGGTTAATCCGGAAAAAAAAGGTCAGGTCGGTAGCCCAGGTCAGGCCGGGAACAGAGGTTTAGCCGGGAGAAAAGATTAGGCGGGGAGCAAAGGTCGGGCCGGGAGCAGAGGTTTGGCCGGGAGCAGAGGTTTGGCCGGGAGAAAAGGTGGGGCGGGGAGAAAAGGTCGCGCCGGGAGCAAAGGCCGGGCCGGGAGCACAGGTTTATCCGGGAGCAGAGGTTTGGACGGGAGGAAAGATCAGGCCGGGAGCAAAGGGCAGACCTGCAGAAGAGGTTTAGCTGAGAGAAAAGGTCAGGCCGGGAGCAAAGGTCAGGCCGGGAGCAAAGGTCAGGCCCGCAGAAGAGGTTTAGCTGAGAGAAAAGGTCAGGCCGGGAGCGGAGCTTTGGCCGGGAGAAAAGGTGGGGCCGGGAGCAAAGGTCAGGCTGGCAGAAAAGGTTAATCCGGAAGAAAACGTCAGGTCGGGAGCACAGGTCAGGCCGGGAACAGAGATTTAGCCGGGAGAAAAGATTAGGCGGGGAGCAAAGGTCGGGCCGGGAGCAGAGGTTTGGCCGGGAGAAAAGATCAGGCCAGGAACAAAAGTCGGGCCGGGAGCACAGGTTTAGCGTTTAGCCGGGAGCAGAGGTTTGGACGGGAGGAAAGATCAGGCCGGGGGCAAAGGGCAGACCCGCAGAAGAGGTTTAGCTGAGAGGAAAGGTCAGGCCGGGAGCAGAGGGCAGACCCGCAGAAAAGGTGGGACCGGAAGCAAAGGTCAGACCCGTAGAAAAGCTTTAGCTGAGATAAAAGGTCAGGCCGGGAGCAGAGGTTTGGGCGGGAGAAAAGGTGGGGCTGGGAGAAAAGGTCGCACCCGGAGCAAAGGGCGGGCCAGGAGCCGAGGTTAAGCCAGGAGGAAAGGTCAGACGCGCAGAAAAGGTCCGGCCGGGAGCTCAGAACTGACGGGGAGAAATGGTGGGGCGAGCTGGGGACCCACCCAGGGGAGGAGAGGGAGCTCGGGGAGGGCAGGGGCCAAGACGAGCAGGGGGTGGGGGGCAAGGGGAGGCCAGCAGCAGAAACGGGGTGGCGGCGGCCAGGGCCGAGGGGGAGGGCTCGAGCGGAGGGCGGCGGGTGCTCCGGGAACACCGGAAGCCGGGGACCAAGCGGAGGCCAGGCAGACGGCGGGGCCGGAGGCCAAGGCCAGGCGACGGGAGGACAAGGGGGGTGGCGAGAGGGGAAAGGGGGGCGCGAGCGGCCAAAGGGCAAGGCTGGGACCAAGGGGGTCCTCGGGCCATAAGGGAGGGCGCGCAGAGCCAGGCCAGGCCAGGCCAGGCCAGGGGAGGGGGAGAGAGCCGGGGCGAGGGCAAGAGGGGAGGGCCCAAGATGGGGAAAAGCGGGGGAACGCCGGGCCATCCCGTGGGGGCGGCGGTGGGGCCTGAGAGTCCAAAGCCACAAGAAGAAGAAGAAGAAGAATTATAAGAAGAATCCTCCTCCGCTGGCTCCGCCTCCTCCTCCTACGCATCCTGCTGGTCAGGGCAAGGGAGGAGCAACTCGGGGGGGCCGGCTGGTCCGGCGGGGCCAGGCTGTCCAGCCGCTCGGGGCGTGAACCTGCCCCGGTGGTGGCGGAGACGGTGAGGGTGACTCGGAGGGTACGGCGCCGCACCCCACCCCCCACCGACTCACGTGCTGGTGCTCTCCATCTTCTCCCACTAAGGTTGGTGTGGTCCCTCCGAGGGGCGGGCAGCAGCCTCCAGCGTCGGGTCCGGGCGGGCTGGGGCCGCGCTGCCGGCAGGCCCCACCGTGGTTCGGGCCTGGAGGGCAAGAGAAACAAACGCCAGAGTGAGCCAGCCAGCCAGCCACCCAGCGAGCCAGCTCCCACCTCCGGCCGAGCTGCCGGGCCCCTGCCCGACCGCCCTCTCTTGCGGCCGCGGTTCCGTGGACTAGGCCCCACGACGTCCGTGGCCATCAGCCGCCGCCCCCCCTCAGTCCGCAAAGGGGGCCAGCTGGGTGGGGAAGCGGCAGGGACTCCATGGGGGCCTGGGCCGGCCTGGGGCGGGGAGGGCGGCGGGGGTTACGGTGCTGCCCCTGTCCCCAGCCGAGCGGACCGGACGGGCCGGCCGCAAGGAGCCCGGAGCCCCGGCGTCCCGGGATGGGCCTGCGTCTCATCCCGCGGCTTCCCCCGCCACCACTCACCCAGGAAGATACACACCCCCCGCCGCCCCCCCCCCGTCCGCTTGGGTGGCAGCGCAGCGGCCACTCAGGGAGAGGGCCGAGGCGGCAGGGGGGTCGGAATCCAGGAGAAGATCGACGAGCCTCCAGGCCCGGGAGCGGCACCGGGCACCCCACGGGGGGCTGACAGGGGCCCCGCAATGGGGCGGCGCCCAGTCCGACAGGAAACACAGGTGGCGGGGGTGGGGGCCTGGGCCCATGGGGAGGCAAGGGCCAACAGAGGCCCGTGGCAACGGTCAGGCCCGGGCGGACCCGGGAGACTGAGGGAGACGGATCGGCCGGGAGGGGAAGGCGAGACGCGGAGAAGAAAAAAAAGCAGGGGGTGAAGGGAGACGGGAGGGGGGGCTGGGGGGAAAGTGGGGCCCGGGGACAGAGTGGGTCCGGGCGCCCAAAGGACGGGAGGGGGAAGGGGGCCACAGGCATAAGGTGGGGCCGGGATGCCAGCTGCCGGGCCGCAAACCGGGGGATCAAGGACAAAGGGGGAGGCCCGGAGAAAAGGGACTGCGGCGACAAAAGGCCGGGCCCGGGAACAGGGGTCGGCGAGAGGAAAAGGTCCGACGAGGGGAAAAGGGGGTGGGGGGGCGAGGCAACAAGGGGACGGGGCTGGGAAAGTGGAGGCCCACAGATGAGGGGAGGCCCGGACACAAAACGGAGCAGACAAGGAGCAAAGGGTTCACCGGGAGCAGGGGTTGGGCCGGGAGCAAAGGGCAGACCCGCAGAAAAGGATAGGCTGGAAGTAAAGGTCAGGTCGGGATCTAAGGTCGGGCCGGGAGCAGAGGTTTAGCCAGGAACAGAGGTTTGGACGGGAGGAAAGATCAGGCCGGGAACAAAGGGCTGACCCGCAGAAGAGGTTTAGCTGAGAGAAAAGGTCAGGCCGCGAGCAGAGGTTTGGCCCGGAGCAGAGGTTAGGCCGGGAGCAGAGGTGGGGCCGGGAGCAGAGGCCACACCCGCAGAAAAGGTCAGGCCGGGAGCAAAGGTCAGGCCCGCAGAAGAGGTTTAGTTAAGAAAAAAGGTCAGGCTGGGAGACAAGGTGGGGCCGGGAGCAAAGGTCAGGTCTGCAGAAAAGGTTAATCCGGAAGAAAAAGGTCAGGTCGGGAGCACAGGTCAGGCCGGGAGCAGAGTTTTAGCCAGCAGAAAAGATGAGGACGGGAGCAACAGTCGGGCCGGGACAGAGGTTTAGCCGGGAGCAACGGTTTGGCCGGGAGAAAAGATCAGGCTGGGAGCAAAGGGGAGACCCGCAGAAAAGGTGGGGCCAGAAGCAAATGTCAGACCTGCAGAAAAGCTTTAGCTGAGATAAAAGGTCAGGCCGGGAGCAGAGTTTTGGGCGGGAGAAAAGGTGGGGCCGGGAGAAAAGGGCGCGCCGGGAGCAACGGGCGGGCCGGGAGCCGAGGTTAAGCCAGGAGCAAAGGTCAGACGCCCAGAAAAGGTCCGGCCGGGAGCTCAGGACCGACGGGGAGAAAAGGTGGGGCGAGCTGGGGACCGAACCAGGGAGGAGAGGGATCCCGGGGAGGGAAGGGGCCAAGATGAGCCGGGGGGGGGTGGGCAAGGGGAGGCCAGCAGCAGAAATGGGGTTGCGGCGGCCAGGGCCGAGTGGGAGGGCCGGAGCCGAGGGTGGCGGGCGCTCCGGGAACACCGGAGGCCGGGGACCAAGCGGAGGCCAGGCAGACGGCGGGGCCGGAGGCGAAGGCCAGGCGACGGGAGGACAAGGCAGGTGTCGAGAGGGGAAAGGGTGGCGCGAGCGGCCAAAGGGCAAGGCCGGGAGCAAGGGGGGGGCCTCGGGCCATAAGGGAGGGCGCGCAGAGCCAGGCCAGACCAGGCCAGGCCAGGCCAGGCCAGGCCAGGGAACGGGGAGAGAGCCGGGGCGAGGGCAAGAGGGCAGGGCCCAAGACGGGGAAAAGCGGGGGAACACCGGGCCGTCCCGTTGGGGGGCCGGTGGGGCCGAAGAGTTCAAAGCCAGAAGAAGAAGAAGAAGAAGAAGAAGAAGAAGAAGAAGAAGAAGAAGAAGAAAATCCTCCTCCGCTGGCTCCGCCTCCTCCTCCTCCGCATCCTGCTGGTCGGGGCAAGGGAGGAGGAGGTGGGGGGGCCCGGCTGGTCCGGCAGGGTCAGGCTGTCCAGCCGCTCGGGGCGGGATCCCGCCCCGGCAGCGGCGGCGACGACAGTGAGGGTGACTCGGAGGGTCCGGCGCCGGCCCCCCCACCCGCCCGACTCATGTGCAGTTGCTCTCCATCTTCGCCCACCAAGGTCGGTGTGGCCCCGCCGAGGGGCGGGCTGCAGCCTCCAGCGTCGGGCCCGGGCGGGCCAGGGCGGCACCCCCGGCAGGCCCCACCGTGGTTCGGGCCTGGGAGGGCAAGAGAAACAAACGCCAGAGTGAGCCAGCTAGCCAGCAACCCAGTGAGCCAGTTGCCACCTCCGGCCGAGATGCGGGGCCCCTGCCCGCCCGCCCGCCCTCTCTGGCGGCCGCGGTTCCGTGGACTAGGCCCCACGACGTCCGTGGCCATCAGCCGCCCCCGCCCCACCAGGACCCTACCCCCCGAGCCCGGAAAGGAGGCCAGCTGGGCGGAGGTGCGGCAGGGTCTCCGCGGGGGCCGGGGCCGGCCTGGGGCGGGGAGGGCGGCGGGGCTTGCAGTGCTACGCCTGTCCCCAGCCGAGCCGATCGGACGGGCCAGCCGCAAGGAGTCCGGACCCCCGGGGTCCCGGGAGGGGCCTGCGTCTCATCCCACGGATTCCCCCGCCACCACTCACCCAGGAAGACACACCCCCCCCGCCGTCCCCCCGGCCCCCTGCGGTGGCAGCGCAGCCGCCACTCAGGGAGAGGGCCGAGGCGGCAGGGGGGTCGGACCCCAGGAGAACACCGACGAGCCTCTGACCCCGGGAGCGGCACCGGGCACCCGACGGGGGGCCGACAGGGGCCCCACAATAGGGCGGCGCCGAGTCCACCACAGCGCACAGGTCGCGGGTGGGGGGGGGGTTGGGCCCATGGGAAGGCGAGGGCCACCAGAGAGGCCCGTGGCAACGGTCAGTCCCGGGCGGACCCGGGAGACCGAGGGAGACGGGTCGGCCGGGAGGAGAAGGCTAGACGGGGAGAAGAAAAAAAAGTTGGGGGCGAGGGGAGATGGGCGCTGGGCTGGGGGGAAAGTGGGGCTTGGGGACAGAGTGTGGCCAGGCGCCAAAAGGACTGGAGGGGGAAGGGGTAGGCCGGGAGGAGAAAGGGGGCCGAGGGCAAAAGGTGGGGCCGGGAAGCCAGCTGACGGGCCGCAAAACGGGGGACCTAGGACAGAGGAGGAGGCCCGGATAAAAGGTACCGCGGCGAAAAAAGGCCGGGCCCGGGAACAAAGCTCGGCGAGAGGAAAAGTTCCGACGAGGGGTAAGGGGGGTGGGGGGGGCCAGGCGATGAGGGGACGGGGCCGGGAAAGGGGAGGCCCACAGCCGAGGGGAGGCCCGGACACAAAACGGAGCAGCCGAGGAGCAAAGGGTTCACCGGGAGCAGAGGTTGGGCCGGGAGCCAAGGTCAGATCCGCAGAAAAGGTTAGGCCGGAAGAAAAGGTCAGGTCGGGAGCACAGGGCAGGCCGGGAGCAGAGGTTTAGCCGGGAGGAAAATTAGGCCGGGAGCAAAGGTTGGGCAGGGAGCAGAGGTTTAGCCGGGAGCAGAGGTTTGGCCGGGAGCAAAGGTGGGGCCGGGAGCGGAGGCCAGATCCGCAGATAAGGTCAGGCTGGGAGGAAAGGTCAGGCCCACAGAAGAGGTTTAGCTGAGAGAAAAGGTCAGGCCGGGAGCAGAGGTTTGGCCGGGAGCAGAGGTTTGGCCGGGAGCAGAGGTTTGGCCGGGAGAAAAGGTCGCGCCGGGAGCAAAGGGCGGGCCGGGAACAGAGGTTTAGCGGGGAGCAGAGGTTTGGCCGGGAGAAAAGATCAGGACGGGAGCAAAGGTCGGGCCGGGAGAAAAGGTTGGGACGGGAGGAAATGTCGGGCTGGGAGCATAGGTTTAGCCGGGAGCATCAGAGGTTTGGGCGGGAGGAAAGATCAGGCCGGGAGCAAAGGTCAGGCGGGTAGCAGAGGTTTAGCTGAGAATAAAGGTCAGGCCGGGAGCAGAGGTTTGTCCGGGAGCAGAGGTTTGTCCGGGAGCAGAGGTTTGGCCGGGAGAAAAGATCAGGCCGGGAGAAAAGATCAGGCTGGGAGCACAGGTTTAGCTGGGAGCAAAGGTTTGGACGGGAGGAAAGATCAGGCCGGGAGCAAAGGGCAGACCTGCAAAAGAGGTTTAGCTGAGAGAAAAGGTCAGGCCGGGAGCAGAGGTTTGGCCGGGAGCAAAGGTGGGGCCGGGAGCAGAGGCCAGACCCGCAGAAAAGGTAAGGCCGGGAGCAAAGGTCAGGCCAGGAGTAAAGGTCAGGCCCGCAGAAAAGGTCAGGTCGGGAGCACAGGTCAGGCCGGGAGCAGACGTTTAGCCAGCAGAAAAGATTAGGCCGGGAGCAAAGGTCAGACCCGCAGAAGAAATTAGGCGGGAAGAAAAAGGTCTGGCCGGGAGCAGAGGTTTAGCCGGGAGGAAAGATTAGGCCAGGAGCAAAGGTGGGGCCGGGAGCGGAGGCCAGATCCGCAGAAAAGATCAGGCCAGAAGAAAAAGTTCAGGTCGCGAGCACAGGTCAGGCCGGGAGCAGAGGTTTAGCCAGCAGAAAAGATTAGGACGGGAGCAAAGTTCAGGCCAGGAGCAGAGGTTTAGCCGGGAGCAGCGGTTTGGCCGGGAGAAAAGATCAGGCCGGGAGCAAAGGGCAGACCCACAGAAGAAGTTTAGCTGAGAGGAAAGGGCAGTCCGGGAGCAGAGGTTTGGCCGGGATCAGAGGTTTGGCCGGGAGAAAAGATCAGGCTGGGAGCAAAGGTCGGCCGGGAGCAAAGGTTTAGCCGGAAGCAGAGGTTTGGACGGGTGGAAAGATCGCGCGGGGGCAAAGGGCAGACCCGCAGACCAGGTTTAGCTGAGAGAAAAGGTCAGGCCGGGAGCAGAGGTTTGTCCGGGAGCAGAGGTTTGGCCGGGAGCAGAGGTTTGGTCGGGAGAAAAGATCTGGCCGGGAGAAAAGATCAGGCCGGAGCACAGGTTTAACCGGGAGCAGAGGTTTGGACGGGAGGAAAGATCACGCCAGGAGCAAAGGGCAGACCTGCAGAAGAGGTTTAGCTGAGAGAAAAGGTCAGACCGGGAGCAGAGGTTTGGCCGGGAGCAAAGGTGGGGCCGGGAGCAGAGGCCTGACCCGCAGAAAAGGTCAGGCCGGGAGCAAAGGTCAGGCCGGGAGCAAAGGTCAGGCACGCAGAAGAGGTTTAGCTGAGAGAAAAGGTCAGGCCGGGAGCGGAGCTTTGGCCGGGAGAAAAGGTGGGGCCGGGAGCAAAGGTCAGGCTGGCAGAAAAGGTTAATCCGGAAGAAAACGTCAGGTCGGGAGCACAGGTCAGGCCGGGAACAGGGATTTAGCCGGGAGAAAAGCTCAGGCCGGGAATAAAAGTCGGGCCGGGAGCACAGGTTTAGCGTTTAGCCGGGAGCAGAGGTTTGGATGGGAGGAAAGATCAGGCCGGGAGCAAAGGGCAGACCCGCAGAAAAGGTGGGACCGGAAGCAAAGGTCAGACCCGTAGAAAAGCTTTAGCTGAGATAAAAGGTCAGGCCAGGAGCAGAGGTTTGGGCGGGAGAAAAGGTGGGGCTGGGAGAAAAGGTCGCACCGGGAGCAAAGGGCGGGCCGGGAGCCGAGGTTAAGCCAGGAGGAAAGGTCAGACGCGCAGAAAAGGTCCGGCCGGGAGCTCAGGACTGACGGGGAGAAATGGTGGGGCGAGCTGGGGACCCACCCAGGGGAGGAGAGGGAGCTCGGGGAGGGCAGGGGCCAAGACGAGCAGGGGGTGGGGGGCAAGGGGAGGCCAGCAGCAGAAACGGGGTGGCGGCGGCCAGGGCCGAGGGGGAGGGCTCGAGCGGAGGGCGGCGGGTGCTCCGGGAACACCGGAAGCCGGGGACCAAGCGGAGGCCAGGCAGACGGCGCGACCGGAGGCCAAGGCCAGGCGACGGGAGGACAAGGGGGGTGTCGAGAGGGGAAAGGGGGGCGCGAGCGGCCAAAGGGCAAGGCCGGGACCAAGGGGGGGGCCTCGGGCCATAAGGGAGGACGCGCAGAGCCAGGCCAGACCAGGCCTGACCAGTGGAGTGGGAGAGAGCCGGGGCGAGGGCAAGAGGGGAGAGCCCAAGACGGGGAAAAGCGGGGGAACACCGGGCCGTCCCGTGGGGTGCCGCCACAAGAAGAAGAAGAAGAAGAAGAAGAAGAAGAAGAAAAAGAAGAATCCTCCTCTGCTGGCTCCGCCTCCTCCTCCTCCGCATCCTGCTGGTCGGGGCAAGAGAGGAGGAGATGGTGGGGGCCGGCTGGTCCGGCGGGGCCAGGCTGTCTAGCCACTCGGGGCAGGATCCTGCCCCGGCTGCGACGACGGTGAGGGCAACTCAGAGGGTCTGGCGCCGCCCCCCCACCGACCGACTTACGTGCAGGTGCTCTCCATCTTCTCCCACTAAGGTCGGTGTGGCCCTGCAGAGGGGCGGGCAGCAGCCTCCAACGTCGGGCCCTGGCGGGCCAGGGAGGCGCCGCCGGCAGGCCCCACCGTGGTTCGGGCCTGGGAGGGAAAGAGAAACAAACGCCAGAGTGAGCCAGCCAGCCAGCCATCCAGCGAGCCAGCTCCCACCTCCGGCCAAGCTGGGGGCCCCTGCCCGCCCACCCGCCCTCTCTGGCGGCCGCGGGTCCTCTGGACTAGGCCCCGCGACGTCCGTGGCCATCAGCCGCCCCGGCCCCACCTGGTCCTGCCCCCTCCTTAGCCCGGAAAGGGGGCCAGCTGGGCGAGGGAGCGGCAGGGTCTCTGCCGGGGCCGGGGCCGGCCTGGGGCGGGGAGGGCGGCAGGGGTTGCGGTGCTGCACCTGTCCCCAGCCGAGCAGACCCGACATGCCGGGCGCAAGGAGCCCGGACCCCCGGGTCCCGGGAGGGGCAGGCGTCTCATCCTGCAGCTTCCCCCGCCACCACTCACCCAGGAAGACACACCCCCCCGCCGCCCCCCCGCCACCTGGGGTGGCAGCGCAGCGGCCACTCAGGGAGAGGGCCGAGGCGGCAGGGGCGTCGGACCCCAGGAGAACACCGACGAGCCTCCAAGCCCGGGAGCGGCACCGGGCACCCGACGGGGGGCCAACAGGGGCCCCACAATGGGGCGGCGCACAGTCCGACACAGCGCACAGGTGGCGGTGGGTGGGCCTGGGCCCATGGGGAGGCGAGGGTCACCAGAGAGGCCCATGGCAAGGGTCAGGCCCGGGCGGACCCGGGAGACCCAGGGAGACGGGTCGGCCGAGAGGGGAAGGCGAGACGGGGAGAAGAAAAAAAAGCAGGGGGCAAAGGTAGATGGGCGGGGTGGCTGGGGGGAAAGTGGGGCCCTGGGACAGATTGGGGCTGGGCGCCAAAAGGACGGGAGGGGGAAGGAGGAGGCCGGGAGGAGAAAGGGTTGTCGAGGGCAAAAGGTGGGGCCGGGAAGCCAGCTGACGGGCCGCAAAACGGGGGACCTAGGACAAAGGGGGAGGGCCGGAGAAAAGGGACCGTGGCGACAAAAGGCCAGGCCCGGGAACAGGGGTCGGCGAGAGGAAAAGGTCCAACGAGGGGATAAGGGGGTGGGGGGGCGAGGCGACGAGGGGACGGGGCCGGCAAAGGGGAGGCCCACAGCCGAGGGGAGGCCCGGAAACAAAACGGAGCAGCCGAGGAGCAAAGGGTTCACCGGGAGCAGAGGTGGGGCCGGGATCAGAGGGCAGACCCGCAGAAAAGGTCAGGCTGGAAGAAAAGGTCAGATCCGCAGAAAAGGTTAGGCCGGAAGAAAAGGTCAGGTAGGTAGCACAGGGCAGGCCGGGAGCACAGGTTGAGCCGGGAGGAAAGATTAGGCTGGGAGCAAAGTCGGGCCGGGAGCAGAGGTTTAGCCAGGAGCAGAGGTTTGGCCGGGAACAAAGGTGGGGCCGGGAGCAGAGGCCAGCCCCGCAGAAAAGGTCAGGCCGGGAGCAAAGGTCAGGCCCGGAGAAGAGGTTTAGCTGAGAGAAAAGGTCAAGCAGGGAGCAGAGGTTTGGTCGGGAGAAAAGGTGGGGCCGGGAGCAAAGGTCAGCTCCGAAGAAAAGGTTAATCCGGAAGAAAAAGTCTGGTCGGGAGCACAGGTCAGGCCCGTTACAGAGGTTTAGCCGGGAGAAAAGATTAGGAGGGGAGCAAAGGTCGGGCCGGGAGCAGAGGTTTGGCCGGGAGCAGAGGTTTGGCCAGGAGAAAAGGTGGGGCGGGGAGAAAAGGTCGCGCCGGGAGCAATGGGCGGGCCGGGAACAGAGGTTTAGCCGGGAGCAGAGGTTTGGCCGGGAGAAAAGATCAGGCCAGCAGCAAAGGTCGGGCCAGGAGCAGAGGTTTAGACGGGAGGAAAGATCAGGCCGGGAGGAAAGGGCAGACCCGCAGAAGAGGTGTAGCTGAGAGAAAAGGTCAGGCCTGGAGCAGAGGTTTGGCCGGGAGCAGAGGTTTGGCCGGGAGAAAAGATCAGGCTGGGAGCAAAGGTCGGGCCGGGAGCACAGGTTTAGCTGGGAGCAGAGGTTTGGACGGGAGGAAAGATCATGCCGGGAGCAAAGGGTAGACCCGCCGAAGAGGTTTAGCTGAGAGAAAAGGTTAGGCCGGGAGCACAAGTTTGGCCGGGAGCAGAGGTTTGGCTGGGAGCAGAGGTCAGGCCGGGAGAAAAGGTGGGGCTGGGAGCAAAGGACAGGGCGGGAGCAAAGGTCAGACCCCCAGAAAAGT
Source organism: Ornithorhynchus anatinus (assembly GCF_004115215.2). Taxonomy (NCBI): domain Eukaryota; kingdom Metazoa; phylum Chordata; class Mammalia; order Monotremata; family Ornithorhynchidae; genus Ornithorhynchus; species Ornithorhynchus anatinus. The sequence goes on along the minus strand of NW_024396677.1, from coordinate 4,089 downwards.
TCAGGTCGGGAGCACAGCTCAGGCCGGGAGCAGAGGTTTAGCCAGCAGAAAAGATTAGGCCAGGAGCAAAGGTCAGACCCGCAAAAGAAATTAGGCGGGAAGAAAGGGGTCTGGCCGGGAGCAGAGGTATATCTGGGAGGAAAGACTTGGCCGGGAGCAATGGTGGGGCCGGGAACAGAGGCGGGGCCGGGAGCAGAGGCCAGACCCGCAGAAAAGGTCAGGCCGGAAGAAAAAGGTCAGGTCGGGAGCACAGGTCAGGCCGGGAGCAGAGGTTTAGCCAGCAGAAAAGATGAGGACGGGAGCAATGTCGGGCCGGGAGCTGAGGTTTAGCCGGGAGCAGCTGTTTGGCCGGGAGAAAAGATCAGGCCGGGAGCAAAGGGCAGACCCGCAGAAAAGGTGGGGCCAGAAGCAAATGTCAGACCCGCAGAAAAGCTTTAGCTGAGATAAAAGTTCAGGCCGGGAGCAGAGTTTTGGGCGGGAGAAAAGGTGGGGCCGGGAGAAGAGGTCGCACCGGGAGCAACGGGCGGGCCGGGAGCCAAGGTTAAGCAAGGAGCAAAGGTCAGACGCCCAGAAAAGTTCCGGCCGGTAGCTCAGGACCGATGGGGAGAAAAGGTGGGGCGAGCTGGGGACCGACCCAGGGGAGGAGAGGGAGCCCGGGGAGGGCAGGGGCCAAGACGAGCCGGGGGGGGCGGGCAAAGGGAGGCCAGCAGCAGAAACGGGGTGGCTGCGGCCAGGGCCGAGTGGGAGGGACGGAGCCGAGGGCGGCAGGCGCTCCGGGAACACCTGAGGCCGGGGACCAAGCGGAGGGCAGGCAGACGGCGGGGCCGGAGGCCAAGGCCAGGCGACGGGAGGACAAGGCGGGTGTCGAGAGGGGAAAGGGGGGCGCGAGTGGCCAAAGGGCAAGGCCAGGACCAAGGGGGGGCCTCGGGCCATAAGGGAGGGCGCGCAGAGCCAGGCCAGACCAGGCCAGGCCAGGCCAGGCCAGGGGAGGGGGAGAGAGCCGGGGCGAGGGCAAGAGGGGAGGGCCCAAGATGGGGAAAAGCGGGGGAACACCGGGCCGTCCCGTGGGGGGGCCGGTGGGGCCGGAGAGTTCAAAGCCAGAAGAAGAAGAAGAAGAGGAAGAAGAGGAAGAAGAGGAAGAGGAAGAAGAGGAAGAAGAGGAGGAAGAGGAGGAAGAGGAGGAAGAGGAGGAAGAGGAGGAAGAGGAGGAAGAGGAGGAGGAGGAGGAGGAGGAGGAGGAGGAACAGGAAGAGGAGGAACAGGAAGAGGAAGAACAGGAAGAGGAGGAAGAGGAAGAGGAGGAAGAGGAAGAGGAGGAAGAGGAAGAGGAGGAAGAGGAAGAGGAGGAAGAGGAGGAAGAGGAAGAGGAGGAAGAGGAAGAGGAGGAAGAGGAAGAGGAGGAAGAGGAGGAAGAGGAAGAGGAGGAGGAGGAGGAAGAAGAGGAGGAGGAGGAGGAGCAGGAGGAGGAAGAAGAAGAAGAAGAAGAAGAAGAAGAAGAAGAAGAAGAAGAATCCTCCTCCGCTGGCTCCGTCTCCTCCTCCTACGCATCCGGCTGGTAGGGGCAAGGGAGGAGGAGGTGGCGGGGGGTGGCTGGTTCCGCGGGGCCAGGCTGTCCAGCCGCTTGGGGCGGGATCCTGCCCCGGCGGTGGCGGCGACGGTGAGGGCGACTCGGAGGGTACGGCGCCGCACCCCACCCCCCCACCGACTCACGTGCAGGTGCTCTCCATCTTCTCCCACTAAGGTCGGTTTGGTCCCTCCGAGGGGGGGGCAGCAGCCTCCAGCGTCGGCTCCCGGCGGGCTGGGGTGGCGCTGCCGGCAGGCCCCACCGTGGTTCGGGCCTGGGAGGGCAAGAGAAACAAACGCCAAGGTGAGCCAGCCAGCCAGCCACCCAGCGAGCCAGCTCCCACCTCCGGCCAAGCTGGGGGCCCCTGCCCGCCCGCCCTCCCTCTCTGGCGGCCGCGGTTCCGTGGACTAGGCCCCACGACGTCCGTGGCCATCAGCCGCCGCCGCCCCACCCGGACCCGCCCCCCCTCAGTCCGGAAAGGGGGCCAGCTGGGTGGGGAAGCGGCGGGGACTCCGCGGGGGCTGGGGCCGGCCTGGGACGGGGAGGGCGGCGGGGGTTGCAGTGCTGCCCCTGTCCCCAGCCGAGCGGACTGGACAGGCCGGCCGCAAGGAGCCCGGAGCCCCGGCGTTCCAGGATGGGCCTGCGTCTCATCCCGCGGCTTCCCCGCCACCACTCACCCAGGAAGATACACACACCCCGCCGCCCCCCCCGTCCCCTTGGGTGGCAGCGCAGCGGCCACTCAGGGAGAGGGCCGAGGCGGCAGGGGGGTCGGACTCAAGGAGAAGATCGACGAGCCTCCAAGCCGGGGAGCGGCACTGGGCACCCGACGGGGGGCTGACAAGGGCCCCGCAATGGGGCGGTGCCCAGTCCGCCACAGCGCACAGGTGGCGCGGGTCGGGGCCTGGGCCCATGGGGAGGCAATGGCCACCAGAGAGGCCCGTGGTAACGGTCAGGCCCGGGCGGACCCGGGAGACTGAGGGAGACGGGTCGGCCGCGAGGGCAAGGCGAGACGGGGAGAAGAAAAAAAAGCAGGGGGCGAAGGGAGACGGGTGGGGGTGCTGGGGGGAAAGTGGGGCCCGGGGACAGAGTGGGTCTGGGCGCCAAAAGGACGGGAGGGGGAAGGGGGCCGCGGGCATAAGGTGGGGCCGGGAAGCCAGCTGACGGGCCGCAAACCGGGGAACCTAGGACAAAGGGGGAGGCCCGGAGAAAAGGGACCGTGGCGACAAAAGGCCGGGCCCGGGAACAGGGGTCGGCGAGAGGAAAAGGTCCGACGAGGGGAAAAGGGGGTTGGGGGGCGAGGCGACAAGGGGCCGGGGCCGGGAAAGGAGAGGCCCACAGCTGAGGGGAGGCCCGGACACAAAACGGAGCAGACAAGGAGCAAAGGGTTCACCGGGAGCAGAGGTTGGGCCGGGAGCAAAGGTCAGACCCGCAGAAGAGGTTAGTCGCGAAGAAAAAGGTCTGGCCGGGAGCAGAGGTTTAGCCGGGAGGAAAGATTAGGACGGAAGCAAAGGTGGGGCCGGAAGCAGAGGCCAGACCCGCAGAAAAGGTCAGGCCGGAAGAAAAAGATCAGGTCGGGAGCACAGGTCAGGCCGGGAGCAGAGGTTTAGCCAGCAGAAAAGATTAGGATGGGATTAAACATCGGGCCGGGAGCAGAGGTTTAGCCGGGAGCAGCGGTTTGGCCGGGAGAAAAGATCAGGCCGGGAGCAAAGGGCAGACCCACAGAAAAGGTCCGGCTGGGAGCTCAGGAGCGACCGGGAGAAAAGGTGGGGCGAGCTGGGGACCGACCCAGGGGAGGAGAGGGAACCCGGGGAGGGCAGGGGCCAAGACGAGCGGGGGGGGCGGCAAGGGGAGGCCAGCAGCAGAAATGGGGTGGCGGCGGCCAGGGCCGAGGGGGAGGGCCGGCGCCGAGGGCGGCGGGCGCTCCGGGAACACCTGAGGCCGGGGACCAAGCGGAGGCCAGGCAGACGGCGGGGCCGGGGGCCTAGGCAAGGTGACGGGAGGACAAGGCGGGTGTCGAGAAGGGAAAGGGGGGCGCGAGCGGCCAAAGCGCAAGGCCGGCACCAAGGGGGGGCCTCGGACCATAGGGAGGTCGCGCAGAGCCAGGCCAGGCCAGGCCAGGGGAGGGGGAGAGAGCCGGGGCGAGGGCAAGAGGGGAGGGCCCAAGATGGGGAAAAGCAGGGGAACACCGGGCCGTCCCGTGCGGGGGCCGGTGGGGCCGGAGAGTCCAAAGCTACAAGAAGAAGAAGAAGAAGAAGAAGAAGAAGAAATAGAAGAATCCTCCTCCGCTGGCTCCGCCTCCTCCTCCTACGCATCCTGCTGGTCGGGGCAAGGGAGGAGGAGGTGGGGGGGGCGTCTGGTCCGGCGGGGCCAGGCTGTCCAGCCGCTGTGCCGGGATCCTGCCCCGGCGGCGGCAGCGACGACGGTGAGGGCGACTCGGAAGCAGCCCGGAAAGGGGGCCAGCTGGGTGGGGGAGCGGCAGGGTCTCCGCCGGGGCCGGGCCCGGCCTGGGGCGGGGATGGCGGCGG